>NC_053424.1:21311813-21584809 GCF_007990345.1 Gossypium hirsutum
ATAATAATATAAAATAAATATAATATATAATATGAAAGTATGTATGTGAAAATAATATATAATATATAAATAATATGAGTAATATATAAAATAATCATATAATATATAATTTAAAAAATAAAAATGAAGCAAATAACAATAAAAATTTATATTTATATAATAATAGAAATAAATATATAGGGTTAAATTTGAAGTTTAATAAAATTACAGGGGCGAATTTTAAAAAAAAAACTGAATTAAGGTCCTAATTAAAACACGCGTAAAACAAAAGGGACTCATTGGGCAAATCGCCCTATTCCCAAAACAACAGCGTTTTCCCTAATGCGGTTGTAAATCACTGGGAGGGCCAAATTGAAACAGAATTAAAACATTAAGGCTAAATTAAAAAATAAATAAAATGAAATTAAAAATATAAAAATTGCGAGAGGACCAATTGGGCAATTAACCCATTTCATGAAAACACGCGGATCCTCCCCGGGTAATCGGGTCAACACGCGGATCCTCTGCCTAATACGGTGCCGTTTCATAGCTTATTGTTTAAACAGAAACGATGTCATTTTTGCTGGATTATATAAGCTAAAACTTAAGCCTAAAACTTATTTAGCAATCAGTTTAGAAGAAAAAAATCTAAAAAATCCTCTGAATAAAGAGACAGAGGGGTTCTCTGGCCTTGGCCTCAGGCCTCCGACCACTGGCCCACGAGTGCCCACGTGCTATCGTACGCGGTGGTCTGAAGGTTTAATAACCTTCGTCCTTCCACAGGTAACCTCTTTCCTTTTAAATGTTACTTTTTTAAAAAACGATTCATATATTCGTAAAAGAGAAAAAGAGATAAGTATGAAAAATAATCACCTTCTGAAATATTATTGCAAAGGTTTGATGTACAATGCTTTTTGTGATGTGTTTCTCTCTATTTCTGTGTTTTTTCACTCTGTATATCTATGCGTGTGCTTTTTTTTACAAGTGAAAGGGAAGGCTTTATAGCCTTAATCCTTTACATATTCTGGAAAAGAAATCTACGATTTCTTTCCATTTTTGTGTCCTTTGCATCTTTGACTGATATGGTATGATTTTCTTGCCTTTCCTGCTCTGCTTTTTCGCGTATCTGTTGTTTGTTTCCTTTTCTTGTAGGTGACTTGCGATGATCTCGGTGATTCAAGGGCTGCTAGCGCGATTCGGGGCCGGATAGTGGGACGACCGGTGACCGGGACACTGATGAGCATTGAAGACCCTTGGGACAGTGCATTAATGGCGGCCTCAATTTTGGGGACTAAACAGATGCTCCCCGAATTCTCTAGAACCTCTTGCGGCATCACAGTATTTAGAAAACCCTAGGGTTTCTCGTTTACCTTAAGTCTTTTGGGCCTTTTGGGCTGTTTCAGATTCGAGCTTAGGTATTTTGGGTTACGGGTGTAATAGGGTTTGCTGGGTAGTTTTGATTTTGGGCCTACTGTTTGGGCTTTGTAACCTGGACTTGGACTGTTTAATAAATAAATATTTATTTATTTATCTATTTTCATTTGGTCTTAAGGCCCGGTTAAATTTGGGCTATTACATACTTTAGCTCAAATTCTTCTATTAGATCTAGTATTTTGTATAAGTTGTGGATTTAGTACCTGTAATTTAATTTGGTTATTTTCAGTACTTGTACTTTTAGAAATTTAAAATTGTAGTCCTAACTGAATGATAGTTATTAAATTCATTAAGTTATGATATGTTATTTTTAAAATTTGATGGGCCAAATATATTATCACATATCCTAGCTTGTTATTTCCACATATTACTCACAAAAAAAACTTAGTTAATAGATTTATCAATTGTTGTTTGCTTTAAGATTGATGTAACACCACAAACCCGACCTAGGCGTCTAGATCAAGTCCGAAGAGCTACATTAATGTTATTAAGAAAACCAACTTTTATAAGTATAGCTAAAACCAGTTGACAAGTCATGACAACAATTAAATCCAACATACAGTTCAACAATCTTAGAAAAGTCGTAGTACTAAGAAATACTAAAACTACATGATAATTATATAATAAGGTGATAAAGTAGATTGACCGAGCTTCCCCTAACCGGCCCGATCAAACCTATGAGTTACCTAAAATCCAGTCAACAACACAATGAGTAGAGAACTTAGTGCATAACCAATATAGATTCAACTAGATGTACAGTTTTAATAAGAAGTTCCCAAATCTCAAGTTCTAATCAGAATCAGAGAATATTTCGTATAGAATTAATGAATCAGTTATATGATAGAACAATTCCAGTTCAAATACAGAACAGATTAGAAACATATGCAGTTATTCCTAACCCCATCTGCTACACACCATCTCCAACCATCCATACATATATTTAGGGGCATTTAATACCCATACAGCCCTACACACCATATAGTGTCAGTTTGACACGTTTACTGAGATGCAGACTAGCTGCCAGATCGAATTACGACAAAATGCTAGATTCACATATAAATCGTGGCTTAGCCACTGAATCAGAACATATTACTTCCTCCTTTACATAATTCCAAACCAATGCCAATACAGTTTCCAAATGTCAACAACATATACACAGTCATTCGGATTCAATTCATAGGTAGGTGATACAGATTAATATTGTCGACAATCATCACGGTGCGTGTACATTTATATAATCAATATCTCAGTCTCAAAACATCAGATAGCAATCATACAATCTAATTCAGGTTATAAATACATTATGGTAGGCCAATGTTCGTGTTATACGATGCTTATGGCTTCAGAGACAAGTTCTAGATTTTAGCTACACGCCACAGGGCCTGGTGCACGCCCGTTTGTCCTACACAGCCTGACACATGCTTGTGCGGTCCTAATTCATAAATAATGAGTCACACGGCTTGGACACACGCCCGTGTCCCTAGCCCGTTTGATCTTTATTTTGTACTCAGTGAGTTACATTGCCTAGACACACACTGGTGTCCTTGGCCCATGTGAACTCTGCACTAACAAGACCACACGGCCTAGACACGTGGCTTGTATGCAGTGAATAGTGTGTTACACAGCCTGTCACATGACCGTGTAGCTTACACAACCTACCATACAATCGTGTGGTGTCGACAATAATGTTTTCTAGTGTCTGAAATTCGCAAAAATAGGGGTTTTTGGCATGCACCTCAAGTGATTTAGAAGCAAGAACAATGTAAAAGACTCCCGGGCCTAGAATGGACAGTCAATAACCAATTAACAATAGATCACAACAATTATTAATATTAATGCGCAACTAAGTTCAACGACACATTTCGACACAAGCCCCAATTCAACATAACCATTACCTCCGCACCCAACGAAAATTCATGAATTAAGAGCGTTAGAGGGACTATCATTCTCAAGGCCTCCTCCTAAAGACAATAATCGAACACACAAACAAAGAATACTATCATTAATCAAGAAACAAATTTCTTGGCAAAAAGGAAGCAACCAACGGTTTCAGATATTGCACAACTGAACTCATAGAATTAATGGAAACAAACTTATTGACAACAACAATAGACAAAGAGTACGAATCTAAGCAGACAATAAGAAAAAAAGGGAAGAAACCAGCAACAAACCTCAAGCGAAAGAAAATAAGAAAGAAGAAAGAATTGGGAAATTAGAAAGAAGGACGTTAAATTAATTGTTTAAACCACTAGCCAGAATTCCAACACTTAGCAAAAATATTTCCTAACACATGTATTTAGACTCAAACATAGAACCCGATAGGATATTGAAGCTTAACCATCAAATCAGGAAGCTCATTCTTGTCCTAAGTTTGCACAAAATTAGACTTAATTATTTAATTTCAGGACCGGGGCTGCTTAGAATAAAATAGAAAAATTTTAAAGATGCGACTCGAACTCCTGACCTCGACCACATAAGCAGAGCATAGAACCACAGATACAAAGATTTAATTACAACAAAATCGAAGACTCAAGCATTCAAATTTTTGGGGGTGTTACAACTGAAATTTAAAAATTTAAAAAATATAATGACTAAAAATGACAAATTGAATCTATAACTTTACACATAATATAAGACTAATAGCATAATTTAACCAAATAAATTTAATGGCTATTGTTTAGTCAAGATTAAAATTTCAAAATTTTAAAAGTATAAGGATTAAATTTGATTAAAATAAAGTACATGTACTAAATTCACAAATTATGTGAAGTATAGTGTCTAGTAGCAAAACTTAACCTTTACTTTAATAGTTTATTTATTAGTACATTAATTATTGTTGATGATGCAATTGCTTTTCATGAATTATTATAATTATAATTTATAAATTTATTTCAACATTATAGAAATTGTAATAAAAGTAAGAGTTGTTATAATTGATTATAATTTTATGAAAATTGAGACCAAAAAAATATTTTTTTTGAGTGCAACCTGACCAATCAACAGCACTCGTATTTAAAATCCAAAATATGTATTTTTTAAACATTATACGCATAAAAATAAAAAAAATATTATTTTTTTGGTGCTACCAATGTGTCAAACGGCATCCTATTATTTTTAATAAAATATATTTTTTAAGTTGAAAAAAAACTAGTATTTTAATTTTCGGGTATTGGAACTCGGGATCGTGACCAATAGGTCACATCCGTGGCAAGCCGTCAGGCCGGTGTTGCCTGATAATTTGGCGACCTATCACAGATGTGGCCTGTCAGTCACAGACCCAGGTTCCAATACCTAAAAATTAAAATACCAACTTTATTTTTCTTTTTCAGCTTTAGAAAAAATCTTTTATTGTTTTATTATTATTTATTATTATAAAAGGGGTTGGTTTGGTCTCCCAACCTCGACACATTAGTTCTTAAATTGAATCGAGAAAAAAATTTTGAACTTCCTCCCCTCCCCCATCCGAAAATTGCAATTAAGTTTCTTCACTGGTATTTTAGTAATAGTTTATTAATGTTAGTATTAAGGTATGTTATTTGTGTTAGAAAGTTAATACTAACTGTTTTGGTATGTTAATTTTTTTTATATTACAATTTATTTTGTTTACTATGGTTTAAAGAATAGCCAGAAGTTTCTTTTTTTAAAAAACAAAATAGTTAGTTATTTTATTATAATTGTGTGTGTTTACTTTTTATTGTTATTTTATTAAGTCTTTTTGTTTTATTTTTTGCAATTTCAAAAAAAATGGAGAATCATTTTTTTTTGTAGCAATTAATTTCAATATTGTTAGTTTAAAAACAACCGTTGGTTGTATTTTTGAAACTCATCAAAAAATTGGAATGAGAATCAATAGGAATGTGTCCATCAGTGATATGAAAGAGAAGGTGAGTGAAACAATTTCCCAGCATTGTGGAAGAAGGATGACGAAACTATTCTACAAATTTCCAGTTTGGTCAAATCCTATCAAATTTACCAAGATGGCACTTCTAGACAATGACGACGTCGAGACAATAGTTGCATTGTATTGCTCGTCAGGGAGGTTAAACACTGAACCGATTCAGTTATTTTCGAAGTTAGCAAATATAGAGCCCGTTGAAAATGCAACACAGTTAAGTCAACAATATGGAGTTGAAGACTCACGAACAGAAGTTCCCAGGTCGTCTGTGCACGGTTTTGACATCAATCTCAACATTGGATGATCAGTATGGTGGTGGATTACAGATACATCTAGTCATTATTGAAACTGATGCTCTTGGTGAAGATGGATCCAATAATAATGATTGTTCTTATCACGAAGGTGAAGATTTTAGTGACCCTGGTTTAGACGATGTCCTAGACGATATCGATGAAGAAGGACAAAATGATGAAAATGATCATGCCCCTTTGGTCGAAAACTCGAGTTGTGGCATCGTCATACGCATTGATATCAGGGTCCATATGTCGATCGACAATTCCGATACAACGCATGCTTCCGAATTCCCCAAGTACCTGGACATTATATCTGTTCACCTAATGTTAGAAGATCCTAAATCGAAAGAGTTGTTTGTGGGTCAAAGAATCGCGAGCAAAGACGAGTGTGTCAATGTCATCAAGCGTTATAGTTTGAAGGTGTCTGTCGACTACAAGGTGCCTGACTCTACCCATGATCTATGTTGGTGAGTGTTAGAAGTTGACAGGAGGGTGCAAGTGGGGGGTACGAACTGCATTTATTTAGAGGTCTCAATATTAGGAGATACAAAATATGTTGGCCTCATACATGCACTTCTGCTCTTTGACGCATAACCAACGCAAACTTGATTCAAAAACTATCTGTAACTGCATATTGACTATGGTTAAAGATGACCCTACCATTTTTATATCAGTGTTTATTGCCAAATGCAAGAACGATTTTAGCACCAAGTTTCATCCTGGAATGCATTGTTGGCTAAACAGATGGCCATGGATAAGTTTTATGAAAAATGGGATGCATCGTACAATGAAATTTAATGGTGGATTGCCGCAATGCGAGAGCACATTCTAGGGACTATCATTGAGTTACAGACGTTGCTTTATCATGACCAAAGTAGCCAATTACATCTGGGGAAAAGAATTTTTCACTGTATGTTTTGGACATTCGGTCCATGCATTCGGGTCTTTCCTCATTGTAAGTCATTTCTGCAAGTGGATGGGACTTGGCTATACAGGAAATATAGGCAGATCCTCCTTATTGTAATTATACAAGATGAGAACCAGAACATTCTATTCAAAGCCTTTATCATTATCGAATGAGAGAATATGGAGTCGTAGGAATTTTTCGTGAAGAATTTGATGAGAAATGTTGTCACTTAAGATAACGTTTGTATCATTTCCAATAGATTAAAGGGGCTAGTTGTCGTAATTAGGCATTTAGGTGTTCCATGGAGGCGCGTGTACTGCATCAAGCATATTACGATGAACTTCCATAAGGAATTCAAAAATACAAATTAGCGAAGACAAGTTATGAATATGGGTAATTATTTGTCTTACATTTTTTCCATATGTTTAGAGTTTTCCAAACGACACATATCATGTTTTAACGGTTCAGGGAATGAGCTAGAGCCACATCAGTTCAAACAAAGACTGACTAACCTCGAAACTGATAACTCAGATTGGGGCCAACCCTCCATCTCCAAGTGATAGTAACTGTCAGTCGAGAGTGTGTATGACAATGAAGATATCGGATCAAGCTAAGGCTGGAGCTTAGGCTCAGGTGGTAGAGGAGATTGCTTACAAAGATGGCTTTTTAGGGGACCTCGTCGTTCCATATGTGAAGGGATTAACATCAATCGATCACCATATAAGTAGGGGAAAACATTCTGCATAAACTACTACTGATAGTCCCTCGATGGAGTGAAATCAGGAAAACATGATTCCAAATAAAGCCTTCTTTCCAACTGGGCATTCCACATCACAATATATGGTTAAAGCCCTAATACCCAATTCTTTGCATGTTTCCCCTTCTAGTCAATTTCGTGGACATCTTTTCCCAATTTTATAGGAATGTCCTAAATGTATTGACGACACCTGATCCCAAGCATACCACTTCACCATTTGAAAATTGATAATGGGTGCGTTAACACACCACATGGTTGCATATGCTCTAGTTAGCGAATGAATGACAGAAGCAACATCTGACGCTGTATACGACATCCACACGAACTGCACAATTAAACACATGATTAAAATAATAATTACAACATAATTTAATAAATAAAATAATTACATAACATTAATATAATTTAATGATTTGAAATTAAATTACCTCATCCCTGCGTATGCCTCGATCTTATGTCGGTATACAATGAGTGTTTCTGACTTTTCAATGTTCGGACAAGTATACCATCTAAAAATATAAATCAAACTCGTTAAAAAATATTTTCATGAAAAAAATCTTAATCCAAATTTATTTATTTTTTACCTATTCATAAGTGGGAACCAATTCGCTTGGTGACCCACTGATGCCAGAAATAACATCCTGTATAGCGTCCAAGATTATAGCAGTATCAGGCAGCTACCTATATCGACAATTTTGTACTTTGTCGCCCGAAAAAGCTCACGATATAGCATAGCTAATACTGCCAAAACCCAACTGTATGAACGAGCACATTGTAAATTATTAAATAAGCCCAGGTACATCAAGTCGACTATATTATTATTGGAATCCAGCATAAGTACCCCATATAAGTTGTAGTATATAGGCCGGAACAACCTGTATCTTCTCCATCTTGGTCACATAATCTGATAACGTTTGTCGCAGGATCTACTATACCGCTTGAACTAGTTATCGCATCACTGTCTACTAGGAGCCCTAATTGCATTGCGACATCCTCAAGTGTGATGGTGAAACAACCCGATTTTCAGTTGTGGCGAAACAGTGGTTTTGAGACCAAAAATTTCCATCATTTCCACTACTAATTATTATTTTTAGAATATTTACAGAGTTATAAAATCCGTACTAAAATTTGGTTTAGAAATATTAACATTTATATAGTTAATTAAATAAAAAAGACTAAATTGAGAAAGGTGCAAAAGTTAATAATTTGTTCAATTAAATGATTAAATAGCTTAGAAATTACATGAGGAGGGACCAATATAATAATTAGTCCCTAATGGATAGTGTTGGGTGGCAAGAGAAATTAAAATGATAGATTAATGAGATTTTAATGGCATAATTGTAAATAAATAGAAATTAAATAAAACAAATTCAAAGAAATAAGTTTTTCTTCTTCATTTCTTCTTATGCCATTGCTAAAACACCATTGAAGTAGCTTGGAGAATCGGTTGAGCATAAAAGCTTGCATGCGAGTTCAATTCTTACCCGTTTCTTGCAATTTTTATGTTTTTGAGATCGTTGCAACTAGGTCCAACTAGCCCGTACCTTCGTTTCTAATCCTGTTAAAAACTTTGGAAGTTTTCATTATTGAATACTGGATTTTTATGATGAATATTATGTATTTGGAGTTTTGATTGTGTTGTGTGATGATTTGGTAAAGTGGTTTTTGTTAAATTTTGATTTTTAGGATTAAATTGTGAAAATGTTAAAATATTAGGGTTGGATAGTAAATTTGATGTTTATTAGGGGCTGTTTGAGGGCATAGAATTTTTGGATAAATTATTGATTTGAGAAAAATAGTTAATTTGATGAATTAACTAATTGAGGGATTAAATTGTAAAAATTGTAAAAGTTTGAGGTAATTGTACAAATTTTGAAAAATATAATGATGTTAGTTGTAAAATGGATTAGAAATGAAATATATGCTAATAAATGAAGAATTTTACATTTGATATCAAAATCCCGTAGATACTCGTGGAAAAGGAAAAATAACAAAATAGTCTCTAAACCTCTGCAATGACTACAATTCAGTCCAGGTAAGTTTGTACGGATAAATTTTAACATTTGTAACAATTGGTGATTGCTATTATATATATATATATATTCTATTCTTGGAATTAATTATTATTTGAATATTAATATTAAATTGGATATTCGGTTTGAATTGAACGCATGATTTGAGTACATTTGTGATTTGGTGTTTGATGGGGGTTTGGAGTGGAGATGGTATTAGAGGGAGATATCGGTATTTTACCCAAGTAAACCAAGGTTCAGTATTTGTTGCGAACTCTTGCGTTGTACTTTCTGTTTGGCGTGATTGGGTGGATCAGCTTTCACGAGCTTCTGTTTAGCTCTTACGAGCTTATGTTCAGCTTTCGAGATTCTGTTGGCGTATTCGAGAGAACCAGCTCTTATGAGCTTCTGTTGACGGTGTACTCTTACCCGTAAGTCATTCTTCGAATGGAAAATCTTGGTAAGGTGATTTATTTCACGAATTTGAAAGATTTGTTATTTATTTTTGTATTGATTTGAATACAGATGTATTTATCAATTGAAATTGTGAATGATAGGGAGTTCTCTTGGATGATTTTTATTGTTTTATTTATTATAGTTAGTTTGGTAAGATTTTCGATTAACTCGTCGAACTTACTAAACTTCATTAAGCTTACTTGTATTGTTTAATGTCATTGTAGATTTTCAGAAGGCCGGATGATCAGATCGGCACTTAAATCACACTATCCAGTTTATCTCGGTAGTTTTTGAAACGTTTAATTCGTATTATATGGCATGATAGGCTTTTGTGTGGTTTTGGTCAAACTTTGGCTTAGGTAAATATTATGAATGATATTTTGTTTATATAACCAACTTGCATATTGGTATGAGAATGAGGTATAATTGTGATGCTAGTATGTATGATATATATACGTATTTGAATTGGGGTGATTGTGTTAACTTTGTGAGGTATATTGATTAGGTATTGTTTGAAAGAGTTTATGAATTGAATTGATGTTTGTTTTGTTGTGAAAATGTTATATACTTGTGGTACCGTTAATGGTACATTGGTTAGACACTATTTAGGTTGGTTTGATGTATTTATGGCTCGATTATTTTCGTTTTGGACTGGTATTTTGATTGGAATTTGAGTTTGTTAAGGTCTAAGAAATTATGAAATGGTAAACTTGTGTTTTAAGGTTCATTTTGGGGCCACATGGCTTGAGACACAGGCGTGTATGTCAACCATGTGTGACATACGGCTGTGTGTCCCCTATACGTTCAATGCATACAAGTCAAGCTATTACACGGCCTAGCACACGGCCTGGTACATAAGCGTGTGAGATCATTTCGAAGGGTACATAGCCTGACACACGGACGTGTGGCTTGGCCATGTGACTCAAGTCAGTAAGTTACATGGGTACAGACACGGGTTGGGACACGGTCGTATGTCCCTATTTCGAATGTCCACACGGCCGTGTGACCCCTGCAGTCTAAATTTTTTAACTTTTTCCTAACATGTCCTAATGTTTTCAATTTAGTCTTGGATTGTTACTATAGTATTTTTAGGGTCTCGAGGGTTCGATTAAAAGACATTATGAATGTGTTTGAATGAAATTTGATTACGTTTGTATTAATGTATTATTTGAATGGTTTAATATTCTGTTTGTCTGATAATGCTCTGTAACCCTATTCGAGTGACGGATAAAGGTTAGGGGTGTTACATTTAGTGGTATCAGAGCTATGGTTTAGTCGATTCTCAGACTGAATGTAGCGTGTGAAATGTCTAGAATTACATGTCATATAAATCTGCTATAGTGTGATGTGCATGATCCGATCTAACTTTCATTTTCTTATAGATTGTAAAGATGTCAGACAGATCTGATTGTACTGATAATGATAAGGTTAGCAGTAACATATCGAATTCTGATCATGGGACAATTAGTAATGTTTCAATTTCTCCGGCTTAAGAACATGAGCTTAAAAATATGTTCTTTGAGTATATGAACTAGTGGTTTAGCAAGTTTACGCAAGTGAAAAATGTGGCTCAGCGACCTCCACCCCCTCTTTTACCACCTATTGTACCTCTAGTTGCACCTCCACCTCCTTCAGTGATTGAACCTAATAGACGTATTCCAATTGAGAAACTTAGAAAGTATAGTGTTGGAAAATTTCAGGGTATATCAGAAGATAATCCAGTTAAAGCTGAGTACTGGCTTCAAAATATATTATGAGTTTTCGAAGAAATGGCTTACTCTCCTGATGACTTTCTTATATGTGATATTTTGTTATTAACGGAGGAAGCGTATAGTTGGTGGTCGACGATAGTAGCTGTGGTACTGAGGGAGAAAATTTCCTGGGAATTTTTTCAGACTGAGTTTAAAAAGAAATATGTTAGGAAAAAGTATTTGGAGAAGAAAATGAGAGAATTTCTTGAGTTACATCAGGGAAATAGATCAGTAGCTGAATACGAGAGAGAATTTGTGTATATCAGTAAATATGCCCGAGAAATTGTGCCTACTGAAGAAGAAATGTGTATTCAATTTGAAGATGGCTTGGATGATGAAATTCGAATGATGATCGAAGGTAATGAAATATGAGAATTTGTTGTCTTGTTTGATCGTGCACAGAAAATAGAAGAAGTGTACAATCGCAAGATACAACGGGATAGATGAATTCGAGAATTTCACAAGAGAGGTTTTGTCAAGTTGTTTTCTGCATCATCGGCAAAGAAGACTAAAGATGATTTTAGCCGAGCTACTTCAGTGTCTGAGCATCCAAACAAAAACAAGACGATTCAACATGATTTCAGAGTACCTACTAGACCAGCTGATAGTGTGGGTAGTGTAAGAAATGCTCCAAAGCCCAATTGTAGATATTGCAGGAAATATCATCTTGGTGAGTGTAGAGGTAAATCGAGAACCTGTTATAGATGTGGTTCGACTGATCCTTTTATTCGAAATTGTCCTAAATTACCAAAAGAGGATAAAGATCAGAAAGAAAAGCAAATATCTACCTTTCAGAAAAGTAGACGTCCGGGCCAGAACAATGCTACCAAGACTACTTGTATGAGAATGAAAGACATTGTTGTTCGATTAGAGGCTAGAGCACCTTCTTGCACCAACGCCGTTCGAACCAGTAAGGAAGCTATTGCTCTAGATGTGATTGCTGGTATATTCTATCTCTTTGATGTTATTGTGTATGCATTGATTGACTCTGGGTCAACTCATTCTTATATTTGCACTGCATTAGTAATAGAAAATAAGTTACCTATTGAATCTACTGATTACTAATCCACTAGGTCAGAGTGTAATAGTTAACTTCGTTTGTCGTAATTGTCCACTGAAAGTTAGGGGCTGTGAATTCCTTGCTGATTTGATGTTGTTACCCTTTTGAGAATTTGATGTTATTATAGGTATGGATTGGTTATATTTACATGATACTGTGGTAACTATAGACAGAAACGGGTTGATTTGAAATGCCAGACATGAGAGATGATTTCAGTTGAGTTTGAAACTCTGAATGATGTTGTTAGAATTATTTCAGCATTTACTGTTCAGAGATTGATTCGAAAAGGTGGCGAAGCAATTCTAGCATATATTCTTGATACCAGAGATTCAGAATCAAAACTAGATCAGTTACCAGTTGTTAGTGAGTTTATAAATGTATTTCCTGAAGGATTGTCAGGTATACCTCCTAATCATGAAGTTGAGTTTATGATTAATTTGGTTCCTGAAACTACACCAATATTACTATTACCGTATCGTATGGCACCAGCTGAACTAAAAGAATTGAAAGCACAATTGCAAGAATTATTAGACAGAGGGTTTATTTGACCAAGCCTGTCTCCCTAGGGTGCATCTGTATTGTTTATGAAAAAGAAAGACAGCTCTTTGAGATTGTGTATAGACTACAGACAGTTGAACAGAGTCACGATGAAAAATAAATACCCTTTGCCTCATATCGATGATTTTTTTGATCAATTGAAAGGTGCTATAGTGTTCTCGAAGATAAACCTTAGATCCAGGTATTATCAGTTGAAGGTTAAAGACTAAAATGTGTTAAAAATTGCTTCAGAACTCGTTATGATCATTATGAGTTTCTGGTAATGCCATTTGGTTTGACTAATGCCCTTGCTGCTTTTATAGATTTAATAAATCGAGTTTTTCAACCTCATTTGGATAGATTCGTTGTTGTGTTTATTGACGATATATTGATCTATTCCATCATAAAATTCGAACATGCTCAACATCTGAGAATCGTATTAAAGACTTTGAGAGAAAAATAGTTGTATGCAAATTTTAGTAAATGTGAGCTCCGGCTTCAAGAGGTTAGATTTTTGGGACACATAGTATCAGCCGATGGAAACCGAGTTGATCCGAATAAAGTTTCTGCTTTGATGAATTAGAAGACTTTGAAAAATGTTTCTGAAGTGCGAAGTTTTCTGGGTTTGGCATGTTACTATCAACGTTTTGTTAAAAAAACTTTTAGATTATTGCTTCGTCGATGACCAGATTATTATAGAAAAATGATGAGTTTATTTGGTTTGATAAGTGTCAACAGAGTTTTGATCAACTGAAGAACATGTTGATGGAAGCCCCAATCTTGACTAAGCCTGAATCTGGAGTAGCGTATGTTGTTTATAGTGATGCGTCTCTCAACGGTTTGGGTTATGTACTGATGCAGTCAAGAAAGGTAGTAGCCTATAATTCTCGGCAGTTAAAGTCACATGGGAAAAATTATCCTACTCATGATCTCGAGTTGGTCATGATTGTATTCGCTTTGAAGATTTGGAGACATTATTTATACAGTAAGAAATGTCACGTATTTACAGATCACAAAAATTTAATGTATTTGATAACTCAGAAAGAATTGAATTTGAGATAGAGATGATGGTTAAAATTACTGAAAGATTACGATCTGGTTATTGATTATCATCCGGGAAAGGCTAATGTGGCTGCGGATGCACTCAGTCGAAAGTCGTCATTCTTTGCACTTCGAGTAATGAACACTCATTTAGTTCTGAATGTTCTGTATTAGTAGAGTTGAGAATGAAACCCTTGTTTCTTCAATGGATTCGAGAATTGTGAGATGAAGATCTAAAGTTGGTGTTGAAACGACAGATAGTTTAGAGTACAGTGTTGATGATAGTGGTACATTGCGTTATCGTGATAGAATTTGTGTTCCGAGTAATTTACATTTGAAAAATGATATTCTTTCTGAAGCTCACAGTAGTAGGTACTCTATTCATCCGGGTAGCATGATGATATATTGTGATTTGAAACAGATGTATTGGTGGCCGGGTATGAAACGAGAAATTAGTGAATTTATAGCTAAATTCTTGATTTGTCAGCAAGTGAAAGCAGAACATCAGGTACCCTCAGGTCTACTAGAACTTGTTATGATTCCCGAACGGAAGTGAGTGCGAGTCACGATGGATTTTGTATCTAGTTTACCCGTAACTTCGAGAATGAAAGATTCGATATGGTGTTGACAGATTGACTAATTCAGCGCATCTTATTCCAGTCAAAATAGATTTTTCACTAGAGAAATTAGCAAAACTATATGTATCTGAGATTGTGAGATTACACGGAGTTTCGACATTAATTATTTCAGTTCTAGATCTGAGATTTACATCAAGATTTTGGAGCAAACTTCACGAAGCTCTAGGTACTAAGCTTAATTTTAGCACAGCGTTTTATCCACAGACTGAGGGAAAATCAGTATGAGTGATTCAGATTCTTGAAGATATGTTAAGATGTTGTATACTTGAATTTGAAGGTAACTGGGAAAATTATATACCGTTGGTTGAATTCGCATATAATAACAGTTATCAATCCAATATAAAAATGGCACCGTTTGAAGCTCTTTATTGGAGAAAATGTAAAACATCGTTGTATTGGTCTGAGCTGAGTGAATCCAAAATGATAGGAGTTGATTTGATTCAAGAAATTGAAGAAAAAGTTTAGATTATTCAGGATAGTTTGAAAGGTGCATCTGATCATCAAAAATCGTACGCGGACCTAAAAAAAAGATATAGAATTTGTTGTTGGTGATCGGGTATTCTTAAAAGTCTTTTCGTGGAAGAAAGTGTTACAGTTCGGCATGAAAGGAAAGCTGAGTCCGAGATTTATCGGACTATATGAAATTGTTCAAAAAATCAGTCCTATGGCTTATATATTAGTTTTGCCCTCTAAACTCGAGAAAATCCATAATGTCTTCCACGTATCAATGTTGAGACAGTATAGATTTGATCCTTCATATGTGATTCCTCATAATGAGATTGAGTTATAATAAGATTTGACGTATTCAGAGGAATCAGTGAGAGTTTTAGCTCGGGAAGTCAAAGAATTGCGGAATAAACGAGTTCTGTTAGTAAAAGTATTATGCCATCATCATGGTACAGAAGAAGCTACCTGGGAAATCGAAGAATCAATAAGATTACAATATCTGAATCTATTTTCAGGTAACAAATTCGAGGACAAAATTTCCTAAACGGAAGAGTTGCAATAACCCGATTTACAAGCCAACTTAAATGGTCAAATTCATACCGAATTTACAAGCCAAATCTCATGGCTAAAATCAAGTCTAAAAACATACCACAATTACACTAGCCTATACATGCCATATACCATATATACAAAGCTCCAAAAGTACCAACAAGATAATCGATAGTGTGATGACGTATTCTTTATGATCCCGAGTCTGAGCTAGCTTTGGTAATATATAAAACATGGAAATAACACACAAAATAAGCTTTAAAAGCTTAGTAAGCCATATACAAATAAAGCTATCACATGAACATTTGCAATTCAATTCAAACATGTTTAACATAGCTAATATCATCCGAATTCACAAACCTTTCCATTGAACATATATTCAATGTTTTAATCAAGTTAATCAAATATTTCCCTTTTCAATACTCATATGAATTTCGTAGGTACCTGAGTCATTTAGCTCATTCACATTCTTTTTCTACTTGACTTTGCCCGTTGAACCGTTCGGAATCATTAAGGATTCTATGAAATCACATAAGCTTGTATAATGCCATATCCTAGATATGGTCATATATGTAAATACATATCGATGTCATTGTCCCAGATAGAGTCTTACACGAAATCAATTAACGATACCAATGTCCCAGACATGGTCTTACAAGTAATCACACCTCGATAACCAAATGTCATGACATTCGTATCCTATACTATTCCTAAGGTTCATACGGGACTTCCGGATGTCGAAACTTCATCGATTCATGCTCGTATTTACTCATTCGACATTCATAGCATTTCAATGATAATAAAACATATATATTTCAATTCAAAGACATTTATTTGCATATGAACTTACCTCGTAGTTGGAATAGGGGGACCAGATCGACTATTCGTCAACTTTCGATTTTCCCCAATCTAATTCTATTTTCTTTCCTTCATGATATATATACATTCAAAATTAACTCTTTTATTCATCAATACATTCAATTTAATCCACAAACACATATTTAAGCATTTTTCACTTTGGCTCTAAACTTTCACATTTATTTCAATTTAGTCCTTATTTCAAATAACACAAAATTACACCAATTCATTACAAACCCATGTGCGTCGAATTTCATATAGCTTCATATCAGCCCATATTTTCATTTAATTCACACATTTAACCACACATTTTACACTTTTCACAAATTGATCCCTTTTATGCAATTTCACTAAAAATCACTTTACAAAACATGATAATCTATCAAAAATTATTCAATTTCCATCATCAAACATTCAAGAGCTCAAGCTATCATCAATGTCATTTTACAAAATCATCAACACTTTCAAAAATTGAAGCATGGGCTAGCTAGAACACGAAGCAACGATTACAAAAACGTAGAAATCATTAAAAATCAAGCTCAAAACATACCTTAATCAAGCTAGATAAGTGCGGAACCCTAAATGCTCTCCAAAGCTTTATTTTCCTTGTATATTCAGTTATGGAAGGATAAAATGATGATGATAATTCAATTTATCTTATTTTAATTAACTTAAATTACCAAATTACTTATTTAATCTTAGTTAAAACCATTATAAAACATATAATTCAAGGCCATTTATGTCCATCACCACTATCAATGGTCTAATTACAACATAAGGACCTCCCATTTAATAAGCCATAGCAATTTGGCACTTTTAACAGATAGAATGCCATTTTTGCATTTTACGCGATTTAGTCCTTTTTCTTAAATTGAGCTATTAAACAATAAAATTAGCTTACGAAATTTTCATACATATATAATCACATGCTATAAACACCAAAAATAATATTAAAATAATTTTACAATCTCAAAATTGTGGTCTCAAAACCACTGTTTCGATTTAGCTAAAACCGGGCTGTTACAACTCTCCCCCTTAGGGATTTTCGTCCCCGGATTACCAACAATAGGTTTGGATATTGCTTTCTCATAGCATCCTCAGTTTCCCACGCAGCTTCTTCTACCCCATGACGATGCCATAATACTTTTACTAACGTTATTCTTTTATTTCTTCGTTCTTTGATCTCACGAGCTAGAATTCGGATCGTTTCTTCACTGTACGATAAATCTGACTGAATCTCAACTTCGGTCGGGAAAATAATATGTGAAGGATCAGATTTGTACCTTCGTAGCATTGATACATGAAATACATTATGAATTTTTTTCTAACTCCTATGGCAATCCTAACCGATAAGCCAGTGGTCCAACTCGCTCGATAATATCATATGTCCCGATGAATCTTGGACTCAATTTGCCTTTATGACCGAATCGAAGTATTTTCTTCCACGGAGATACTTTCAAAAACACTTTATCCCTGATCTGGAACTCTATATCTTTTCGTTTCAAGTCTGCGTATGATTTCTGTCGATCTGACTCTTCTCTTAGACTATCACGAATTAGTTTTACTTTCTGCTCGGTCTCTTTAATCAAAACAACCCCGAAAATCCTATTCTCACTAAGTTCAGTCCAGTACAATAGTGTTCTACATTTAAGACCGTATAAAGCTTCGTATGGTGCCATCTTAATACTCGATTAAAAGCTGTTGTTATATGCGAATTCAATCAACAGCAAATATTTTTCCCACATACCTTCAAACTCAAGAATACAACAGCTCAACATACCCTCGAGTATCTGAATAACTCACTCGGATTGACCATCCGTCTACGGGTGAAATGCAGTACCAAAATGTAGCTTGGTACCCAATGCATCTTGTAGTTTCTTCCAAAATCTCAATGTAAACCTCAGATCTCTTTCCAAAACAATAGAAACAGGTACTCCAAGTAATTTCACAGCCTCGGAGATATATAACTCAGCTAACTTTTTAAGCGAATAGTCCGTTCGTATCGGAATGAAATGAGATGATTTCATCAACCTATCGACAACAACCCAGATTGCATCTTTCTTACTCGAAGATAGGGGTAAACCCGAAACAAAATCCATAGTTACTCTATCTCATTTCCACTCAGGAATCATAATAGGCTGTAATAAACCTGACGGTACCTAATGCTCAGCTTTAACTTGCTGACAGATCCAACATTTCGAAACAAATTTTGAAATATCACGCTTCATACCATGCCACCAATAGAGTTGTTTCAAGTTATTATCCATTTTCGTACTTCCCAGATGAACAGATAAACGATTACTATGTGCTTAATTCAAAATCATCTGAATCAACTCTGAATTTCTCGAAACACATATTCGACCTCTGAATCTCAAACAATCATCTGAATCAACTTGAAATTTTTAATCAGGGTTTGAATCACATTGAGCTCATCTTGCTAACATTTCATTATCAATATTCTCTGCTTCAAAAATCTACTATAAAAATAATAGTCTTGCTTTCAACTCAGCGAAAATTGAGCCGTCATCAGATAGAGCCAACTGAGTATTAATTGCATGTAGAGTAAACAAAGATTTCCGGCTTAAAGCATTAATAAGAACATTTACTTTTCCCGGATGATAGTCAATCACTAACTCGTAATCTTTTAGCAATCCTAACCATATCCACTGTCACAAATTCAAATCTTTTTAAGTCATCAAATATTTCAAGCTCTTGTGATCTGAGTAAACATGGCATTTCTCACCAAATAAATAATGATGCCAAATCTTTAACGCAAACACAATGGCTGCTAACTCTAAATCATGCGTTGGGTAATTCTGTTCATGCGGCTTCAACTGTCTCGAGGCATAAGCTATGACTTTGCCTTCTTGCATCAAAATACAACCCAGACCATTCAACGATACATCACTATAGATCACAAATTCTTTACCCGATTCTGGCTGTACTAATACTAGAGCTTCAGTTAAAAAAGCTTTCAACTGATCAAAAATTTTCTGACATTTCTCAGACCATTCAAACTTTATATCTTTCTGAAGCAATCTCTTCAATGGATTCGCAATCATTGAGAAACCTTTCACAAATCGTCTATAATATTCGGCAAGTCCCAAGAAGCTACGAACTTCAGATACATTTCTCGAAGGCTTCCAATCCATTATTGCAGAAATCTTGCTCAAATCGACTCGAATACCCAATGCTGATACAATATGCCCCAGAAAACCAGCCTCACGCAACCAAAATTCACATTTACTAAACTTTGCATATAATTGCTTATCACGTAGAGTCTGCAATAAAATTCTCAAATGCTCGGCATGCTCAGTTTCATTTCTTGAATATATCAAAATATCATCTATGAACACAATAACAAATCGATCTAGATACGGTCTAAAAATACGGTTCATTAAGTCCATAAAGATAGCAGGTGCATTTGTTAGTCCAAAAGGCATAACTAAGAATTCATAGTGACCATACCTCATCCTAAAAACAGTCTTTGACACATCAGAGTCTTTAACTCTCAATTGATAATAACCCGATCTCAAATCTATCTTTAAAAACATTGTAGCCCCTTTCAATTGGTCAAACAAATCAACAATCCACGGTAAATGGTACTTGTTCTTGATTGTCACTTTATTCAACTATGTGCAGTCTATACACATTTTCATCGTGCCATATTTCTTTTTCACAAACAACACAGGAGCACCCCAAGGTGAGAAACTCGATCTTACAAAACCTCTATCTGTCAATTCATGCAACTGAGCTTTCTATTCTTTTAACTCTGTCAAATCCATTTTGTACGAAGCTATCGATATTGGCGCAGTACCTGGCATTAACTCAGTACCAAAGTCAATCGCTCGGATCGGTGGTAAACCCGGAAACTCTTCAGGAAACATATCTAAACACTCACATACAACTGACACTGATTCAATCTTCTTTTCAGTCACTTTCGTATCATGCACATAAGCCAAGTAAGCTTCACAACCCTTTTTCACATATTTCTGAGCTAACATTGATGAAATCACTGCTGGCAAGCCATTCAGATCATCTGACTCAATTTGAATAATTTCATTATTCTTACATCTCAAATCTATCATCTTTCTTTTAAAATTCACAACAGCATCATGCAGTATTAACTAATCCATACCCAGGATTATATCAAACTCGTCAAATGGCAACAACATCAAATCGGCCGAAAAGCAATTATCCCTAATCATTAATGGACAGTTCTTGCACACTTTATCAACCAATACGTACTTGCCTAAGGGGTTCGACACTCTAATTACAAATTCAGTAAACTCTATAGACAAAGTCTTAGTGGATACTAAATTCACACATATATGCGAATGAGTTTATCCTTGATCTATCAATGCAAAAACTTTAGTATCATAAAGAGTAAAAGTACCAGTGATAACATCTGGAGATGACGCTTATTGACGAGCGTGAATAGCGTAGGCTCGTGTAGGAGCTCTAGCATCAAATCTCGCAGCAATGTCTCATGTCGCACCTCTACCACTACTCACATTTCCCGTGTTTCTGGGTGGTCTACCTCTAGCTGCAGTGTTACTCGGCCTCATATTTTGTACTGTATCTTACTCAACCAACTCAGGACAATCACGAATAACATGATCCAATGATCCGCATTTAAAACAAGCCCTATCATCTAATCTATATTCACCGGGATGCTTTTTACCACAATGTTTACATTCAGATCAACTAGGTCCACACTGTCAACACTAGCAATAGATGTAGCTGGATTTTTGAAGCTCAATTGTTGCCTTACTCGATCTCTATTTGAATGTCCCACAGATGCATTGGAACAATTAAATGAGTCTTAGAATTTTTTCGATACAGACTAATAGATTTACTAGCTGATCTCTTTCTTGAATCTCTTGCTTCAAAATCAGCTTTTCTCTTTTCTTTATTGAGATCCTCGATTTTACAAGCTCTCTCAACCAAAACAATGAATTCTTTAATTTCCAGAATCCCAACCAGAAGTTTTATATTTTCATTCAACCCATCGACGAACTACTTACACATAATTTCTTCAGTAGAAACATATTCTCGAGCATATTTGCTCAATCGTACGAACTCTTTTTCGTACTTGGTCACAGTCAATCCACATTGTTTCAATTCTAAAAACTCTTTATGTTTCTTATTAAGAAATCGTTGGCTTATATACTTTTTCTGAAACTTGGTCTTAAAGAATTCCCAGGTGACACGTTTCCTTAGGACAACTGATATCAATATTTTCCACCAATGATACGCATTATCTCTCAGTAAGGATACAACATATTTAATGCATTCATCGGGAGTCCATGATAATTCCTCGAA
This sequence comes from Gossypium hirsutum, assembly GCF_007990345.1. NCBI lineage: Eukaryota > Viridiplantae > Streptophyta > Magnoliopsida > Malvales > Malvaceae > Gossypium > Gossypium hirsutum. The sequence goes on from NC_053424.1 coordinate 21,333,753, forward strand.
TACTCTGATTGTGTTTTCAAGCCAGAACTCAGCCCTCTCAGCATCATCATCAACTGTATCTTGAAACTCTTCGGATCCGTGTTTACGTATCTTATCCACTGGCGGTTTACTCACTCGAATTAGATATAACACTTGCGGCACAACTGGGACTTGTTGAGGAACAGATGGGGGTGGAGGTTGTTGAGCAGCCGGATTCATTCGAACGAACTCTGTGAACCACTCACTCATCATTTGGAAGAATTCTTGCTTAGCCTCTCCCCCTTGGCTACTTGAGATAGGCCTAGAATTGGCTGGCTCTGCCCCTTGAGCGGGAGCGGGCACATTATTTTCCACATCATCAGCTATTGCTCGATCGGGATCCATTTGCTATATAAAAACACATTTTAACTATCAGGAATCATCACACTATTGCAATTTATATATATGGCATGTATAGCTAGACTCTCACTCACTAGTTAGTCCTAGAATCAACTAAACCGTAGCTCTGATACCAATTAAATGTAACACCCCTAACCCATATCTGTCACCAAAATAGGGTTACGAGGCATTACTAGATAAAACACATCATTCAAATACATTTATGCAATCATAATTAAAATTCATTCATCTCAATCACATTGTCCCTTATAAGGTCCTATGAGACCTTAAAACATGCTTAGAAGTGGTTCGAGACTAAATCGATAACATTTACAAATTTTAGGAAATTTAAAAAATTTTCTTTGATTTCAGGGTCACACGTCAGCGTGAACAGGCACACGGCCACTAGACAAGCCCGTGTTATAAGCCATGTGAAAACATGGCATACATACTAACTTATACCACACGACCCAGGACACGCCCATGTGCCAGGCCATGTGAAATCTAAGGGAGGTTACTGACTTGGTCACATAGCTGACCACACGCCCATGTGCTAGCCCATGTGCCACACACAGCCAGTAGACACACCCATGTGTCTAGGCAGTGTCAAAACTGTAGGGTATACTGACTTTAATTTGAAGGGTACCTTAGGGGACACACGGCTGTGTAACATGACCATGTGTCGCACACGGCTGAGACACACGCCCGTGTCTCTACCCTTGTGGACAAAAATAGGCCATTTGCAAAGTCAATTTGCCACCCTATTCTCATGCTCACCTAGCCATCAAAATAGTATCATTTCATTACATATATGGGCAACCAAAACATACCAAATCACATATAATTCATGTCATTTCATAATCAACCATTTCACTACTTAAATTCTCAACCACAATCATACCAAAACCATTAAACTTGCATAACTTTTAAATGCATTTCATCATCATCATCTTATCACCTATTTCAAGCCACAAGACATACCATTTCAATATCACATAATCAAGTCACAACATACCATTATTCCAACCTTAATACTCCCATTTACAACTAATTAAAATAACAACCATATAACTATACCAAACAAGGCAACATATAAGGCATTATATACATCACATAAATAACTTATCAAACACATAACATAAGCCAACTTAAATGGCAAAATTCACACCAACATTTACAAGCCAAATCTGATGGCTAAAATCAAGTCTAAAAACATACCACAATGACACTAGCCTATACATGCCATATAGCATAAATACAAAGCTCCAAAAGTACCAACAAGATGATTGATAGTGTGATGACGTAATCCCAATGATATCGAGTCTGAGCTAGCTTCGATAATCTATAAATCATGGAAATAACACACAAAGTAAGCTTAAAAAGCTTACTAAGCCATATAAAAATAAAGCTATCACATGAACATTTGCAATTCAATTCAAACATAGCTAATATCATCCAAATCCACAAACCTTTCCATTGAACATATATTCAATGTTTTAATCAAGTTAATCAAATATTTCTCCTTTTCAATACTCATATGAATCTCGTACGTACCTGAGTCGTTTAGCTCATTCACATATTCTTTTTCTACTTGACTTTACCCGTTGAACCGTTCGAAATCATTAAGGATACTCGGAAATCACATAAGCTTGTACAATGTCTGTAACACCCCCTACCCGTATCCATTGCCAGAATAGGGTACGAGGCATTACCGGAGTTTACTGAACATTTTCAGATAATTCTGAGTCATTTATTATTCAGATTTTGAAAATAATCATAACGTCTCTCTATTGGGCCCTCGAAGCCCCAAACATACACTAGAAACCAAATGGAATTAAATCGAGATTATAAAAAAAATTCGCAAAATCTTAAATTTTATTTTCATCTAAGTACTTACCATTTCAATGCTTCTTGTAATTAAACATATTACCATTCAATCAATAGCTTGTCCTTTGTCTAAGTGTCAAGCCACATCATTGTTAGTATACTTGCATATATTTCATATAAATTCAACATCGATATACTTATTTTCTCGACATGTCACATTTGAGTTTAATAATTGTCTTTACTTACATAATTTCCTTGTATCAACGTATCAAAGATAATCATATATGTACATGTCATGAAACATATTAATTCTATTACCTTTTCTTTATAAGTATATATCAATCGTTTCATTATATCAATATTTCATGTTTCATCATTTCCATATATTTTAAGTATATTTATTCCGGTAAAGTTTATATCAAACTTAACATAAATTATATTCCATGTATTTATTCTTATTTTGTTTATCTATCTTCATAATTATTTCATACAACTATTTTGTACATATATTTCCATATGACCAGTTCTTGTAAACATTTCACACAACCATTTCATGTAACCATTCGTCATCTAATACGTATTACCTTAATATCAATTGTTCAATAGATATCATAGCGTCTCCCATCCACGGTCTTATTTATCTTTGACATGATGCCATAGTGTCTTTCAACTATGGTCTTACTCATTTTCTGTCATGTTGCCATGGTATCTTTCAACCATGGTCTTATTCTTTTCATGTCACGTTGCCACGGTATCTTTCAACCATGGTCTTATTCATTTCCCGTCATGTTGCCATGGTATCTTTCAACCATGGTCTTATTCGTTTCATATCACGTTGTCATGGTATCTTTCAACCATGGTCTTACACATTTCATATCAGAGAGCACACTCCCGCGAACCTCATCCTTACAGTGGGATTACCAGTCCAGGCTAAATCCCCTGTAATATAAACTCATAGAGTATTGTCGGGATTACCAGTCGAGGCTAAATCCCCTGCAACGACAATTACTCTAATGAGCTTGGATCTGAATTACCAGTCCAGGCTAAATTCAGACCCTAATTCGGATTACCCGTCCGGGCTAAATCCATTTTCCACATATTCTTCGGGAGGGCTATATCAGGATAGGATCACCCGTCCGGGCTAGATCCTTTTTACCGTCAATTCCTTTTCAGAGATCCATCGAATTTTCCTTTCATTCGACCGGGATTTCTTCCCATCAAATATGTCAATGTTTCATAAATTTCATATAATGAACATTCAAATCATATTCATATCAAAAACATGCATTTCAAGGATTTAAGAATATAATTCAAGTTAAACGAACTTACCTCATTGCTTGTTTGTGTTTATAATTTCATTAATCCGATATCTTTTCTTTTCCACGATCAAGTCTCATATTTGAGTCGTCTGGATCTTTATAAATAAATTTGATCATCATTTTCATTCGTTTCATATTCTAATGCATTTAATTAATGCTCTAGGAAAAGTTACCATTTTGCCCCTAAACTTTTAATTAATGACGATTTCATCCCTAGGGGCAGGAAAATAAAATTCTTGCAATTTAATCCTTATTTCCAGCTATTATTCTCATACATATTGATAACAATCCATGAAGTCTATAAAATATCAGAATTTTTCCATAATTTCAACACTTTTCAATTTAATCCCTAAAATATGTTTTCCCCCTATCTTGAACTAAATTAATAATTTTATTCAATTTTGTAATTTAAATAATAAAATTAATCCATTTCATGCAATTTGGTCATTTTTTGACATTTTTACAAAATTACCCATAAAGTTTTACTTTTATTCAATTTAGTCCTTAAGCCTAAAACATGCAAATTAGTCATGCTTGCTGAATATTCATATATATTTTCCTCCTCCTCCTCTCCATTCCACATTCTTAAATTTATATAATATGCTTATAAGTAACATTATCAATAATTTCACTATTTACTTATATGTATATTCAAAGCTGTCCATTTGAGTCATAGTCACTAAATTATTTATTTCTTGAGTTACAGAAGTAAAAATTAAGATCTGTAAATTTTATCTGAAACTAGACTCACATATATTCTTACCATAAAATTTTCATAATTTTTGGTTTATCCAATTAGTACAGTTTATTCATTAAAGTCACCCCTGTTCTGCTGTCTGACAGTTCTGACCCTTCTTCACTAAAAATTAATTATCTCCTTGTACAGAATTAAAATGATGTTCTAGTTTGTTTCTAATAAAATTAGACTCATTTAGGATTCTATACATATAAATTTAAGCCCCTAATTATTTTTATTCATGTTTTTATGATTTTTCAAAGTTTGAACAGGGGAACCCGAATTCATTCTGACCTTGTCTCACAAAATTCATTATATCTCAAAATTTACAAATCCATTGCTTACACTGTTTCTTCTATGAGAACCTAGACTCAATAAGATTTAATCATATATTTTTTTAATCTTCTAATTCAATTTCTACAATTTATGGTGATTTTTCAAAGTTAGAATACTGCTGCTGTCTAGAACTGTTTTAGTGCAAGATATTAATTACCATGTTAATAACACCCTTATTTTCTTTCTCTACACTATTTCTCTTCACTTTCTCTTATTTTCTCTTCATTAACATATCAAGAACATAGGACCATATGTAAGGAAACTCTACATTAACATCAATCCCAAGCTTTTTCAATAATATCAAACTTAAAAATATATTGAAATCATGATGTTCTTACCTTGTTCTATTGATTCCAACCTTCATCTTGATTTTCTCTCTCCATCAGCCTCCATTTCTTGAATCCAACTTGATATTTTAACTTCCTATAGCCTCCTTAACATTTTTCTCTCTTGGTAGCTAAGGAAATTCTTTTGCTTTTTGGGTGAAAATGGTGCATTTTTGGTAGAAGGACCAAATTGTAAAGAAAAGAAAGTTTCTTTCTTTCTTTTCTCTTCATACGTTGGGTGCATGGGAAAAAGATGATGATTCTTCATCTTTCTTTCCTTATATATACTAAATAAAATAATAATAAAATAATAAAAATATCATTTAAAAATTAAATTAAAATATTAATAAACTATTATTTATTTATTTAATCTAAAATATCTCCAACATCATCATTGCTTTCTAGATTTCTCTCTCTTCCAATTGACCATTTTGCCCTTTATTATCTTTTAAAATTCCATCCTTGAGTCATCATTTAATTTGGTAAAATTGCAATTTAGTCCCTCATAGTTCTTCACCTATTCAATTTGGTCCTAATTCATCCATTTTCCTTAGTTTCTAGATCATTCCACTCTTAAAATATTTACACTATTGGTCCTTCAACTTTTTCATATTTACACTTTAACCCTTCAAATTTTGAGTATTTACTCTTGTGCAACAAAACTTTTCTCACTTTTACAATTTAGCCCTTTCTTGAATTAATATATCATAATATACTTCTCAATTTTGACATAACTCAAAATTTCCCTTTTTGTCACTTTATTTCCTTATTTTACTATATCAAGGATAATATCTTACTGTAAAAGTTTTCGGGGTATTACAATGTCATATCCTAGATACGGTCTTGCATGTAAATACATATCGATGCCACTGTCCCAAATAGGGTCTTACACGAAATCGATTAACGATGTCAATGTCCTAGACATGGTCTTACACATGATCTCAATACAATGCCAATATCCCAAACATGGTTTTACATGTAATCACACCTTGATAACCAAATATCATGACATTCGTATCCTATATTACTCCTAAGGTTTGTACGGGACTTTCAGATGCCGGAACTTCATCGATTCATGCTCGTATTTGCTCATTCAACATTCATAGCATTTCAATGATAATAAAACATATATAATTCAATTCAAAGACATTTATTTGCATATGAACTTACCTCGTATTTAGAATAGGGGGGTCTATATAGGGGGATCGGATAGACTGTTCGTCAACTTTCGATTTTCCCCGATCTAATTCTGTTTTCTTTCGTTCTTGATCTATATACATTCAAAATTAACTATTTTATTCATCAATACATTCAATTTAGTCCAAAAAAACATATTTGAGCATTTTTGGACTTTGGCTCTAAACTTTCACATTTATTTCAATTTAGTCATTATTTCAAAATAACACAAAATTACACCAATTCATTACAAACCCATGTGTGCCGAATTTCATATAGATTCATAGCAGCCCATATTTTCATTTATTTCACACATTTAACCACACATTTTACACTTTTCACAAATTAATCCCTTTTATGCAATTTCACTAAAAATCACTTTACAAAACATGATAATCTATCAACTAATATTCATTTTCCATCATCAAACATTCAAAAGCTCAAGCTATCATCAATGGCATTTTACAATGTCTTTAACACTTTCAAAAATTGAAGCATAGGTTAGCTAGAACACGAAGTAACGATCACAAAAACGTAGAAATCATTAAAAACCAAGCTCAAAACATACGTTAATCAAGCTAGATTAGTGCCAAACCCTAAATGCTATCTAAAGTTTTATTTTATTTGTATATTTGATTATGGAAGGATAAAATGATGATGATAATTCAATTTGTTTTATTTTAATTAACTTAAATTACCAAATTACTTATTTAACCTTAGTTAAAACCATTATAAAACACATAATTCAAGGCTATTTATGTCCATCACCACTATCAATGGTCTAATTACAATATAAGGACCCTCATTTAATAATCCATAGCAATTTGGCACTTTTAACATATAGAATGCCACTTTTGCATTTTACGCGATTTAGTCTTTTTTCTCAAATTGAGCTATTAAAGAATAAAATTAGCTTACGAAATTTTTACACATATATAATCACATGCTATAAACACCAAAAATAATATTAAAATAATTTTATGGTCTCAGAATTGTGATCTCGAAACCACTGTTCCGGTTTAGCTAAAACCGAGCTGTTACAGATAGTGTTGGACGGCAAGAGAAATTAAAATGATAGATTAATGAGATTTTAATGGCATAATTGTAAATAAATAGAAATTAAATAAAACAAATCAGAAGAAATAAGTTTTTCTTCTTCATTTCTTCTTATGCCATTTCAGAAACACCATAGAAGTAGCTTGGAGAATCGGTTGAGTATAGAAGCTTGCATGTGAGTTCAATTCTTACTTGTTTCTTGTAATTTTTTATATTTTTGAGATCATTACAACTAGGCCTAGTTAGCTCATACCTTCGTTTCTGATCTTGTTAAAAATTTTGGAAGTTTCCATTGTTGAATATTGAATGTTTATGATGAATATCATATTTGGAGCTTTGATTGTGTTGTGTGATGATTTGGTAAATTGATTTTTGTTAAATTTTTATTTTTAGGATTAAATTGTGAAAATGTCAAAATATTAGGGTTGGATAGTGAATTTGATGTTTATTAGGGGCTGTTTGAGGGCATAGAATTTTTGGATAAATTATTGATTTGAGAAAATTAGTTAATTTGATGAATTAACTAATTAAGGGATTAAATTGCAAAAATTATAAAAGTTTAGGGTATTTATGCAAATTCAAAATATAAAAGGGTATTAATTGTAAAATGGATTGGAAATGAAATATATACTAATAAATGAAGAATTTTACATTTTAGATCAAAATCCCGTAGATACTCATGGAAAAGAAAAAATAGTGGAATAACCCCTGAACCTCTGCAACGACTACAATTCAATCCAGGTAAGTTTGTACGGTTAAAATTTAACATTTGTAATAATTGGTGATTGATGTTATGTATATATATTCTATTGCTGGAAATGAATTATTATTTGAATTATAATATTAATTGGATATTTGATTTGAATTGAACGCAGGATTTGAGTACATTCATGATTTTGTGTATGACGGGGGTTTGGAGTGGAGATGGTATTAGAGGGAGATATCAACATTTTACCCAAGTAAACTGGGGTTCAGCATTTGTTGCGAACTCTTGCGTTTTACGTTCTATTTGGCATGATTGGGTGGATCAGTTCTCACGAGCTTCTGTTCAACTTTTACAAGCTTCTGTTCGATTTTTGAGCTTCTATTGGCATATTCAGTAGGACCAGCTCTTATGAGCTTCTGTTGACGATGTACTCTTACTCGTAAGTCGTTCTTAGAATTGAAAATCTCAGTAAGGTGATTTATTTAACGAATTTGAAATATGTTATTTATTTTTGTATTGATTTGAATACAGATGTATTTATCGATTGAAATTGTGAATGAAAGGGAGCTCTCTTGGATGATTTTTTTTGTTTGGTTTATTATAGTTAGTTCGGTAAGATTTTCGTTTAACTCGTCGAACTTACTAAGCTTCATTAAGCTTACTTGTGTTGTTTAATGTCATTGTAGATTTTCAAAAGACTGGATGATCAGATCGGCACTCAAGTCACACTATCCAATTTATATCGGTAGATTTTGAAACGTTTAATTTGTATTATATGACACGTATAGTCTTTTGTGCAGTTTTTGGTCAAAGTTTGGCTTATGTAACTGAATGATATTTTGTTTATATAACCAACTTGCATATTGATATGAGAATGAGGTATAATTGTGATGCTAGTATGTGTGATATATATATGTATTTTAATTGTAGTGATTATGGTAACTTTGTTAGGTATATTGATTAGGTATAGTTTGAAAGAGTTGATGAACTATATTGATGTTTATTTTGTTGTGAAAATGTTATATACTTGTGGTACCATTGAAGGTACATTGTTTAGACTCTATTTTAGTTGGTTTGATATGTTTATGGCTCGATTGTTATCGTTTTGGATTGGTATTTTGATTGGTATTTGAGTTTGTTGAGGTTTAAGCAATTATGAAATGGTAAACTTGTGTTTTAAGGTTCATTTTGGGGCCACACGGCCTGAGACACGGGCGTGTGTCTCGGGCGTGTGTCTCAGCCGTGTGTGACACAAGTCTGTGTGTCTCCTGTAGGTTCAGTGCATACAAGTCAAGCTATTACACGGCCTAACACATGGCCTGGCACGTGGTAGTGTGAGATCATTTCGAAGGGTACACGAGCGTGTGAGATTATTTTGAAGGGTACACGGCCTGACACATGGGCGTATGGCTTGGCCGTGTGACCCAAGTTAGTGAGTTACACGGGCATAAACACGGGCTGAGACACGGCCATGTGCCCCTATTTTGAATGTCCACACGGCCATGTAACCCCTACAATCTAAATTTTTTAACTTTTTTCCTAAAATTTCCAAATGTTTCTGATTTAGTCCCGAATTATTTCTACAGTATTTTTAGGGCCTCGAGGGCTTGATTAAGGGACATTATGGATGTATTTGAATGAAATTTGATTACGTTTGTATAAATGTATGATTTGAATAGTTTAATATTTTGTTTGTCTAGTAATGCTCCATAATCCTGTTTTGGCGACGGATACGGATTAGGGGTGTTACAGATGGTGCATTCCTCACACAGTGAATGAAAGGTGTGTGTCTCTAGGCACCACCACTCAACTAGTGCCAATATTAAGTCGACATTTAGCTCAAACACACAGATTAATGCCGATGATCCAAATCATGTGGCATCTAAGTAGGGCATAATCTGTGTGTTTGGCCGATAGCTCAGACCATGGCCTACAGTACAGACCCTAATCATATTATAAAATTGGTTAAGATCTCATAGTTAAATAAAAAATTATGTGCAACTATGCCAAAAAATACGTACAACATTAGAACATTCTCTTACCGGTAAATGGACCGTCCTAATTGTGTGATCTGCTGCAGTAATTAAAGAACTCATATCCATATATGCAAAAATAATTAAAATTTTAATAATCGAATTAACAAAAAACAATATAAAAAACACGCGTAATATTAATACTTAAACTATTAATTTTATCTCAATTTACCTTAAAAAATAAGGTCAACCAATAAAAATGTAAAATATAGTTCAAAGGTTAGTATACTAATAAAGCTGAAAACAAAGCCTTGAATGCCTAAAAAAATTAAACTTTAACATAATTCTAATCTATTAATAATAATTATAATAATAGCAAAATAAATAAATACCTGATTTTTTTTAGAAGATCTTCGGGTGTGGGGAGAGAAGGAAGAACCATCTAAATGTTTGTAATATAAAAATAAAATAAAAATGAAAGATACAAGTTAATTAGTACAAATGTCTACTAACATAACTAATTATACTAAAAAAAATTAAAACTTATTTTTGTTTTGATTTTTGTGTATAATAAGTACTATGTTTAAATTAGTATTAAAATAATTAATGTACTAATAAAAAAGGGAAAACCTTAAATTTACCTTCAACAGTGGAGGGAAGGGGACCTTCAATAGCTGGAAAATTTTGGTGTGGGGGTTGGGACCAAACCAACCCGCTTTATAATAATAAAAAATAATAATATAATAATAAAATATTTTTTTTAACCTAAAAAGAAAATAGTTGTTATGATAATTTTTTGGTATTGGAATCTAGATATGTAATTGACGAGTTACATCCACAGTAGATCATTAGGCTGACACCAATAAAAATAATTTTATTTAAAAATAATAAAATGTCGTTTGATATGTCGATAGTATCAATAAAAATATATATTTTATTTTTATAATACATTGTTAAAAACACGTATAGTAGATTTTAAATGTGGGTGCAGCCGATTGATAAGACTATACTTAAAAATTAATTTTTTAAAGAAAAAACGGTGCGACACCAAGTATTTACTATAATCTTTGTCTAATTTTATTAATATTAATCTCTCTATCTTATTTTGATATTTATTTATTTATATTATATTATATTATTATAAAAAAAAACCCTATTTCAGAACGGGTACGGAATGGATGGTGATGTGAGTGATATCAATTATTTAAATCTCAAGTGTGGGTCCCACCGGAAAAGAGTCTTAAAACATGGGAATATACAAGCACAAAAGCGTTTGGAAATGTGAAAAAGCAAAAAGCCAGCGCGATGGGCGTTGGTGTTGAGTTGTTTATGGATCACATCACATGGCTCTTTGTACGTAGTCCTTCCATCTTATTGACTTATTAAACTACACTTTATAATTGATAAAAAAGAAAAAAGCAATCAAATTCCAATTTTTTTTTTACTCTTTTAACTATATGCATCATTATTATTTTTTATTATTAAAAAATATGTATTTTTTTCAATAAATATTGATATTTTTAATTTTAAATTGATTGAATTGCTTAAGAGATTCATTGAACTGTGAAATCTGAAGAATAATGACAAATCAAAAATGTCTAGAAAATACAACATTATCACAGACCAGCTAGCTAAACTTAGTCTAAAGTGAGGTTATAAGTTTTTGATGTGTCTCCAAATGAGATCCTTGAGGTTTTACAACAAGATAAACAAAATGGTGCTTTTAAGCATTTGAACTAATGTAATTTATCTTTTATTTTCACAAGAGAGAGAGAGAGAGTAAGAGAGCGTGACCAGCTTTAGAATCACCAGTGTTGGAATCCAGGGGCGAAGTTAGAACAAATTGTTGGGGGCCAGATAAAATTTTAATTTTTTATAGTTTATATATTTATAATTTGTAAAAGATTAAATCGAATTTTTATAATTTTAGGGAGTTAAAGTACAATTTTATCTTTACTAATTTAAAATTTTTAAAAAATTTTAAGGGCCAGAAGAACAAATTTATATTTTAAGGGAGGCCGAAGCTCACGCCAGCCGGTGGAATCGATAATCAAATCAGCAGAGTCAGCTTGTGAGGTCCAGGTGCCTCAGTCATAGTGCAGTAGTTTTTGATGGTTTAATTTTTCCGCAAGTCAATGAATGGTGATGAAGGAAGGAAGGAATTCTAACCTTTTAGAAGAAGAGTCGCCTTGGAGATGGATTGAAAGAGAGAAATACGAGTGGGAGGTTACGGGAGATCTGGACTTTTATAGATTCAAGGCTCCCTTTCGAGTTTAGGCCTTCTCTTCTAGCCGTTGGATTTTAGTATTCTTTAAGCCAACGATTTTGGATTAACTTTGCTACATTGGATGTTCTCATGTTCACATAATGTTGTTGGTGTACCACCATTTCATTTCTTATGTTTATTTTCGTATTATTTTCATAAACAATGTTTTTTTTAAATCTTTTAAATTTTATTATATGTAAATTATGCATTTTAAAAAAATTTGTTCTAGTTTAAGTGTTACAACGGCAAAGATATTGAGCATGTTTCCTATCTCTTCTTGAAAGGCAAGTGAGCTATTTCAAAATTATATTCAATTTCATATGTGACAATTCCATCAAGATCTCTTCATTAGTTGAGAAAAGAATCCACATAAATTGGATTTTTTGAGGAACATATTGAGAGAGAATTGGATTTGGTTAGACAATTTATGGTTGATAAACAATAGTCGATTTTTTAACAAGATACGAAATGTATCGTCAAATATTCAATATGATTCCACAAGACCTAGTTTCGTTCAATGAACAAATTATCGCCAATTGAAAGGATCTTTTGATCAATCCAGAGATCATTTTGATTCCATTAATAATGAGAATTCAAAATATCACACATTGATCAATCAAATAGAACTCCAACAACAACATAGTATTGCTCAAATTTTATTTAAATTTAAATATATTTTGATTTTTAGTTTATTTGTTCATTGTAATATTCAATTCTAATTATACTTATTTAGATTCAATTTGTAATTATTCTTATAACATCTTCAAAATAATAATTTTATATATATTATATTTTGTATATAAGTAAAGTTTATATAAAGTTTTGAATAGACAAAAATACCTCTTATTATTCATTATATTATTTATTTGATATTAGAACAATATTTTACCTTTATTTTTAAATTTTAAATATTAGAAATATATTTATTAAAACTATAATTTGTATTCATGTTAAATTACATGTTCATTATGATTTAAATTATTAATCTTGAGTTACACATTTACTAATACTAGTTTTCAATATCACATGTCTTTCATGTCAATATACACATTTATATTTTTATTATTAAATAAAATAATTTTTATATAATTAATATAAGTCATCGATATTTGAAATTATTAAAAAAATATAATATTTAACAAAATATTTTCAATCATAATATTAGTAATTGAGATTAGAGTTTGATTTAATTTGTATGTGTAGACTAGTAATAGAAAAAGATATATTGTGATTTTGATGTATTAAAATGGTTGAATTAATTAATAATTTTTAAGTTTAATGTTAAAACATTAATTTAATAAAAAAAAAGTTAGTTTATTATTAGAAACTATCTTTTTAACGTTTTATATTTTAAATATCTTTTCTAATTTAAAATCATATAACAATGTTATTAATTAAAAAATATTTTCAAATTGTATTAAATATAATCAAATTAAATTTTGGATAAATTATACCTAAGGTAACTAAACTATTAGTAAGTTTATGTTTTGGTTACACAACTTCAAAAGGTATAAAATGGTCACAAGACTATTCGAAAGTTTTCATTTAAGTTACTGAACTATTCGAAAGTTTTTTTTTATGTCGTTGGGTTATTAAGGTTTTTTTAAAAGGTTGGCTAGCAAGCTCCAAGCAATTATTCAAGAATCGGTATGATGGATCAATGCTCATTAATGGATAAAAAAACCATACCTTATATCTAAGTCTACCTGAAGATCGATGTGGAGATAAGAGAAAAAAGTTGTATGGATTTTGATTTGCAAATTCGTGATGTTCAAAGTTATTTCATGAAAAAGACTTAACTATAAAACAAAAAAGGGAATGAGAGCTTTCAATTGGTGCAAGTAGTGCAAACAAAGAATGCCATAAAAAAACTATTTTAATAGTCTGATGACTTAAATGAAAACTTGTGAATAGTTTAGTGACCATTTTGTAACATTTTAAAGTTGAATGACTAAAATGTGAGGTTACTAATAGTTTAATGACCTTTAATGCAATTTACCCTTAAACTTTATAAATCTTCTTCAAAACCAACTTATCTAATTGGGATGAGTTATTATAATATATTTTCCAATTTTATAATAGTTTATTTTTCAAAATGAAACAACTATTGAGATTCAATCTATTACAAATAATAATATGAAATAAATTGAAAACTTCAACTACCTATAAATAATTCAAATAAAATTATATTTAGAAAATTAAAATAATCTAACTTCCTAAAAGATTAAAATAAAATCTAATTTAAAAATAAATATTAATAATATTACAAATATATTTAAGGGTAAACTGCATTACAAGTTACTCTAAAACTGTATCGTTCTTGTTTTGGTCATTCTAATTAAGATAATTATTCGAATTGATCACTCCATTAAAAATTTTGTTAATCCACTAACGGACTGATGACGTGGCACGTTAACTCATTAAGTGATTGATAAACTTTTTTTTGAACTTTTGACTAAAGCTAAAACTTTTCTATAATTAGTCAAAAATACTTTTTATTATTTTTATTTACAATATATAAACCACCGATCATGATGATGATCCTCATCCTTAAAGTAGAAGCTCTTGTTCCGGGGAGAAACCCTTTTCGCTATCAGAAAGTGTGAACATCCGTAGCAAACTAGAGGTGTTCATGGGCGGGGCCGGGCTGGGCTCAACTAAAAAATCATGCCTATTTATTGGGCTCGAGCCCGATAGGCCCAAAAAACGTGCCTAAAATTTTGTCCAAACCCGATCAGGATAAAAATACTAAAACTCGGGTCCAGCCCGGCTCGCTTGTATTAATTTTTTTATATTATTTTTATATATATAATACATTAAAAATAATAAAAACATCAAAATAAATATTTTCCAATAAATTGAAAATAAATTTTAAAAAATATGTAGACTTAAATAACACTAAGATAGATGCAACTTAACAAGCAAATGCCTCTAAAATAATAAAAAATTAACAAATTCCTTTAAAATAATAACAAAATTAATAATAAAATAAGTTTTATACAATATCTAAACAATAACAACAAAATAGTAGTAACGTAATAGTAAAATGGTAGCAAAATAGGGAGAAAACAACAAGAAAATAACATTCAAAAATAAAAAAAATACAATTTTTTTTGTCCTTTAGTGAATTCGGGCCGGGCTGGGTCATGCCCGGGCTAAAAATACCTTACCTGAGACCCGGCCCATTTTTTAAACAGACCTTATTTTTTGTCCAAGCCCATTTTTCGAGCCTATATTTTTACCCAAACCCTCCCACATTTAGGACGGGCTTTTAGACCGAATCGGGTAACCCAGCCCATGAACAACTCTATAGCAAACCGAGAGTCGGTCGAATTTTAAACTAACTTCCGACTTCACAGAAAAAAAAGGGATGAGTCATTTTCTAGTGTTTTTTCCAATAATAATAAAAAGGCTAAAAACTTATTATTTTCAGCTACAATTCGATTGAAATTCAACTAACTAAACATCAAATTACTAAAAAAAAAAAAACAGCTCTCCTATAAGAAAAGAAAAACTTCAGTGAATGATTATCTCATTACTAAACAAAAATGTGCAAAAAAACAAAGCAACTAAATTGCAATAAATTTGGGTCAGTTTCAATGTTCATCAATGTCATCCAAAACAAATAATTGAACCAAAAAAAAAAAAGTAAGAAAGGACTCAACAAGCAAAAATTAAACAAAAGGATCTTAAATTGGGTAAATGAAAATTACCAAAATAGAAGAACCCAATAACAGTTGTCAAAGAAATAATCTGGATCGAAGGAGAAACGAGTTCCCAATTGGCCAAAAAATGGACTTAGGAACATCGTTGTCGTTGACGGACGAAGATGGGGACATGAGCTGAATCGTTAAACAAAGATTGAAGGTAGCCAGACGGGGACGTTTGGTACACTAATGTCCACACTTCCCGGGGGCAGCAACCAGTTCCGGCAACGGTTTCTCCCCGAAGCAAGAGCTGCTGCTTTCGAGGACCGAAACCAGACTGGATATCTAGAATTGATGATTATCATGAGGATTGGTGATTAGTTGCAATTAAAAAAAAAAGTATTTTGGATAACTTTAGTCAAAAGTATAAAATGGCATGTATCAATTATTCAATAGATTAATGTGCCACATCAATAATAGAGTCAAAAGTATAAAATGGCACATGTCAAAAATTCAATAAATTAATGTGTCACATCAGTAATCTATTGGTGGAGTAGTAAAATTTTTTAAAGATAGTGATCAATTTGAATAACATTTTAATTAAAGTGATTAAATTGACAAAAAATTAAAATGATCAAAATAGGAATAACATTATTTTAGATTGACTTTGTTGTAGTTTATCCTATATTTAAATATTCTAGCTTAGATTATCTTCGATCATGATATTCCTCTTCAATTTATTATCATTGTCATCATCTTCTATCAATATTGAACTTTTGATGCAATTAATTACTTTAAAATTCTAAAAATAAATAATAAAAACTTATAAATTTATAAAATATATTATAATTTCAATATCAATATATAATTCAAACTTGACAGCCAGTGAATTGTAACTCACAAAGTATTACAAGCAGTTTTTAAGAATTTGACACAAATTTATGGTGCAAATTATAGACCAAAAATTATTGTTATAATCTTACATTGTGTATATAAAAACAAAACCTATCATCCACTTTTAGCCTTTAACCCTTGTTTCATATTTGTGGAGTTGAATATGGCTGATATCATTTAAATACTATTTATAAGGATAAATCTTAATTTTAATAGCATATAATTGTAACATTAATTCAATAAAAATTAATTTAAAATAATATCTTTTATTAATAATTAATATATCTAATTGTGTAGTTCAAATAAAAAGTTTTATATTATAAAAAATATTATTGATATCATTTTATTAATTATTAATAATTAATTAATTTTAATTATTCTTAATAAGTTATGTTCTACTTCAACTCAACTGTATAGTTCAATTGAATGAAATTGAATAAAAACTCAAAAATAATAAAAAATTTACTTTTTTAACGCGAACTTAGTAATTAGTAATATAATGAACTATAAATAGTATTCTTGCTTCAAATTTGTGTTTTTATATATATTATAAATTACAAGAATAGAAGAAAATATCATTTATTGTACATTGCATTACTAAATTGATTTTTACATAATATTTTTATTTTTTAAATTTACAATCTTAAAAATATATTTTATTAAAGTTTTTTAAATCCTTATATTTAGCTAGGATAAGGCATGAAAGACCCACTAATATAAAGCCCAAACCCACAAGGCCTAGTTCAAACAACCTAGCTTGGATCACAAAGATGCAACCCTACAACACTTACCCTTACAAACTTTATAACCTTTCTTGTGCCCTTAAAACCTCCTCAATAACTCACACAATCCAAAGAAAATATATTAGAAAAACCTCTTGCCAGCACTTCTCAATCCATCACATCCAATAACTCTCTCAACTAGTTCTTTTAAGTCAAGTCCAACAACACCTTAGACTAAAATTCACCCCCCTACCACAACGCTTATACTTAGAGATAATGGCTCATCTTTCCCTTATAAATACCCCCTAGGCGAATAGTAAAGATAGTCAAAATTCTTGATTTTATTTTGCCTAATCTCTACTAGATAACCCACTATTTCTTTGTAAATGACAACTCTCTCGATGTGAACCGCCTTCATAATAGCATAGAGGAGGTTGTCTTTTTCCTTTCAATTATGCAATGTTATTCAGATGAACGCAGTAGTAACTTAAAAGTTTTAGTTTCACCCAATAAGTATTTTTGAAAGTCTGATTTCAACTATGTTCATTTTCAAAAGTTCTGGTTTCACCTAATAAGTATTTTTGAAAGCTCATCTTCAAAAGTTTTGGTTCCACCTAGTAAGTATTTATGCAACTTTGGTTTTATCCTGTTTCATTTTCAAAAGTTTTGGTTCAATCCAGTAAGTATTTTTGAAAGTTTGGTTCCGCAAGTTCATTTTCAAAAGTTCTAGTTCCACCTAGTAGATATTTTAGAAAGACTAGTTCCGTCTAGGTTTGCTTTCAAAAGTTTTGGTTCTGCTTAATACGAATTTACGAAACTTTGGTTTCACCTAGGTTCGTTTTTAAAAATCCTAGTTTTGCCTAATAATATTTTTGAAAGTTTGGTTCCACCCGGCTCATTTTCGAAAGTTTTGATCTTGCACAAGTTCATTCTCGCACTTCAGGTTTCACCCAAGTTTAATTTTAAAACTTAGAGGTACTATCATGTTTTCGTTGAGACCTTTAATAAATTTTCACCGTAATAGAATATCCCTTTTATGAATGAGATGAATTTTTATTTCATGATTGGAGAATTATTGTCAAGTTTGGTTGGAATTCTCATTTCGTAAACAAATTCATTTTATTCAAAATAAATGATTAAGCAATTTTTTTTTAAATAACAAATTTTAAATTAATTAAATCAAGTTAAAGATATCATATGATTAAATGGTGTTGTTTTTATTGATAGATGTTGTAAGGGTGCCAACACTTTCCTCACGCATAATCAATCTCCCAAATTTAGATATTGATTTCACATAACATAATTTTATTTTAATAATTTTTACTTTCTAAAAGTTTTATTAAAATGATAAATATTTTTGAGGTGTCCAATCAAACGAAATTATTGGTGACAACTTTCATTGTAGTTTTCAAAATTTTGACAAGCTATTTTTATTAATTCTAAAAATGGGACAAACTATAAATAGTATTCTTATCAGTATTAAGTTTATCTAGACTCGGTATTTTATATATACTAATTTTTTATATCACGTGTATTACATGTAAATATATATAATTAGTTTTTATTATTTAATAAAATATATGTATTTTAGATAATTAATGTACGTAATATTATGAAAGACAATTGAAATATATATATACAAGACATTATTATTATTAAATAATTCAAATTGTAAATGTACAATATTAAAATAAATATTTATTTGTATGATGTTTAAAATATGTAAATGTTATAGATCCATGCTTTTTATTCTTCAATTTTCATTGTTTCGATATCTAAAATGTCAATGTAAATAACAAACACCTAGTCTAGTGCAAAACTCCATTTCAGAACACTCTTCATATTCGTAAAGGACCCTAAACCTATTCATGCATGTAGTCAACAGCTAATAAGAAGGGCAGATCAAGCGACTATCCGCCATTTCTGTGGCTTCATTTGCGTTGGAGCCTCTTCAGTCCAACATGTAAATGAAAACCTTCCTTAGCCATTAGGTGCACTGCTTGATTGCCTTCCTTCTGAATGTATTGAACTCGAAGCTTTATAAACATTGTTAGTAGTTGTCTAGAATCCCATATGTAAGCACCAACTTGTTGTAAGCGTAATGGATAATTATTAGCTCAAATACTAATTTTATTATACAAATAATACACAATACAAATATCTTCTTTTCTTTTTTCTATACTAGTTGCTGCTAGTTTACAACTCCCACTCTTTCTTTTTTTTTCTCTTTCTTTTCTTCTCAACACTCACTCGTTGTTCTTTTTTTTTTTTCACTTTCAGCACACACCCACTAACACTTTTCATAACACTTTCTTATATATTTATAAACTTATTTAAACCGACTTAACCTATTTAATTTGCTGTCAATCTTATCCATTAATTCCAAATAATGCTTAAGTTAATCCGACGTTCATGCTTAGTCGATCTTGAGACAAATATCCAGTTGTCACCTTGCTTGTTTTATCAAGTTGCAAAACAATTTCTCGACAGCTTGCTATCCACCTTGCAAGCTAATTTCTTTGTCGCCTCATCTATATACTTAGTACTTACGTATTCATTAGTAAACTACCACGTTTTTAAGTTAAATTGTAGAGCCACCTTATTTGCATGCTTTAGCTGACTTTAAAATCGGTTTGACTTCTGACACTCCCCTTGAAACCAAGCTTTTCATTCTAAGTTTGTCTTTGAGCTTGTGGAATACGTCTATTTTTAATGGTTTCATAAAAATGTCTATCAATTGATCTTTTGTTTTGCGGTAAATTAACTCCACATTTTTATTCTTCACTTGCTCTCGAATAAAATGATACTTTGTATCGATATGCTTGCTTTAACTATGAGACACCAGATTCTTTGCAAAAGATATTGTAGACTTGTTGTCGACATAAATTGTAATTGGACCTTCTTGTATAATAGATAATTCACCCAAAATATTCTTCAACCAAATTGCTTGACATGTGCATGTTGCAATAGCCATGTATTTTACTTCACATGTTGAGAGGGCTACTGTTTGTTGCTTTTTTTATGACCATGAAAATGTCGCGGAGCCAATATGGAATAAATATCCGGATGTGCTTTTGCGATCATCCAAGTCACCACCATAATCACTATTTAAATAACTAACTAATTTTGAATTTTGTGAGTGTGTATAAAATAAACCATGATCCATCATACCTGATGTATCTCAAAATTTTCTTTGTTGCAATCAGGTGATCTTGTTTTGGTTTCTCCATGTATCTACTAACTATTCCTACTGCGTACATGATATTTGGCCGCGTGATAGTCAAGTACCTTAAACTTCCAACGATACTTTTAAATAACGTTGGATTTGCTAGTTCTCTAGATAAATCAACACTTAATTTCATGCCTGGTTCGGCTGGTGTCACTATCGACTTGCAAATTTTCATTCTGAATTTTCTTAAAATCTGATCTGCATACTTCTTTTGAGTCATAAATATTCCATCTTTCATTTGTTTCATTTCAACTCTAAGAAAGTATGACATTGCACCAATATATGTCATTTCAAATTCTTTGGTCATAACTTTCTTAAAGTCATTGAACATACTTGGATTATTTCCCGTGAAAATCATATCATTCACGTATAAGTACACGATCATGATGTCAACAGCTCCATTTTTCTTCATATATGGGGCATGCTCATATGGACTTTTTATGAACTCGCTCTTCTGAAAGTATTCATCTATTCTTGTGTTTCATGCTTTAATGGCTTGTTTCAGTCCATATAAAGCTTCTTCAAGTGATAAACTTTGTGTTCTTGTCCTTGTTTACTATATCTAGGTGATTGTTCGATGTAGATTTCTTTCTCTAAGTAGCCATTAAGGATTGCTGACTTCACGTCCATATGATAAATCTTTCATTTATTTTGTACTGCAATTGTCGTGAGAAGCCTTATAGTATTAATTCTGGCAATCGGAGCAAATACTTTATCATAGTCCACTTCATGTCTTTGCTTGTAGCCTTTTGTAACTAATCTTGATTTGTATTTATCCATTTTTCGTTCTTTGTTGGTCTTCATCTTGTACACCCCTTTGACTCCAATTAGGCTATGTCCTTCAGGTAGACTTGTTAACTCCCACGTGTCATTTCTTCTTATTGCTGCATTTTTTTCATCCATTGCCTTCCTCCATTTGACATCTTTAATTACATCTTCATATGTTATTGGATTACATTCTGTCATTAAACAGAATAATGAATAATTGAGGGTTATTTGTATGAGTTCTCTGACCTCATAAATATCGCGTAAACTACGCATTCTTGCATGTGCTTCCTTTGAGCTGCTGGTACTACTGCTAATTGGTGACAACGATGTTGTAAGAGTTGTTGCAACAGGACTTGGTAGAGGGCTTTAATCATTGCCTTTTTCTTGATCGATGAAATCATCGTATTTGTCATCATTAAAAGTTAATCCTTCAATTTTCTTTTCTTTTTCACTCCATCTCCAGTAATCAGCTTTATCGAATTCAACATCTCTTAAAATAATAACTTTCTTGGTGAGAAAGTTGTATAGCCTATATGCCTTGCTTCTTTTTTCATAACCAATGAAAATACATTTTACTCATTTATCGTCGAACTTCTTTCTTGTTTGGTGAGGAATATGAGCATATGCGATGCATCCAAAAATCTTGAAATGTCCGACTCTTGGCTTTTGATTGCTCCAAGCTTCATTTGGCATCTTGTATTTTACACTTTTTTTAGACATCAGTTCAACAAATAAATAGCACATTGAACAGCTTCAGCCCAGAAAGTTCTTGGTAAATGCTTACCTTTAACTATGCTTCTTGCATATCAAGAATAGTTTGGTTATTTCTTTCAGCGACTCCATTTTGTTGTGGCGTATACGTAGTTGATAACTAGTGAATAATTCCATGCTCTTTGCAGAAGCTTTCAAATAGCTTTGAAGTATACTCACCACTTCTATCAGTTCTGAGTATCTTAATATAATATCCACTTTGTTTTTCTACCATAGCTTTAAACTCAATAAACTTGTCAAGTGTTTCTGATTTTGTTTTAAGAAGATATATCCAAGTTTTTCTACTAAAATCATCAGTAAAAGTAAGATAGTGCCTGTTTCCACCATGTGATGGTTATATCAAAAGGACATGCTATGTCGAAGTGCACAATCTCTAATGGTCTCCTGGCTCATCAAGTTTTTCCAACTTCAAAACTTTGTCTGTGTTGTTTTCCTTTAATGCAAGCTTCACACAGTTGATCAGGAGGATTAATTTCGCGCAATCCATTCAACATATTTTCTTTTGACAATAGCTTGAGACCAGAAAACCTAAGATGCCCGAACCTTAAATGCCACAACCATGAATCATCTTTGATTGCGTTCTTCTTACACTTCACCTCTCCAGGTTCAATGTCAATAGTGAATAGACGACTACTCGTCATATCAACTTGGGCAATTAATTCACCACTCTTATTTTTTAGAGTGAGCGAGCAATTCTTCATATATACTTCGTATCCTTTTTAAGAAGCTACCCAAGGCTGATGATGTTGCTTTTCAAAGCTGGTACATAATAAACATCTGATATGAACTTTTTTCTCTATTCTTTTGTGTAATAGTAACTTTGCTTTTACCTTTGACCATGGCGTACGATTCATCTCCAAACGTTACTTGTCTGTGAATATTCTCGTCCAACTCTGAAAATAAGTCTTTTTTCCATACATGATTGCTGGCACAATTATCAAGATACCAAATATTTTTACTTGATTTTTCACTTTCTTTATAAGTGAGGAATATACTAGATTCCACGTTTTCTTCTTCTTTAGTTGCTACTACATGATTTCTCTCCTCCACCTTGGAAGTTGTTCTACACTCATAACTAAAATGGTCATATTTCTTGCAATTATAACATTGTATTTGAGATTCATTTCCTTGTTGAAATCTACATCTTCCTCGATCTCGGCCTTGGCCTCGAACTCCTTGGATACGACTTGATGTTTGATATTCTTTACTTATTTGGCCTCTACCATATAATTGATTACCTTATCCACGTGTTCTTCATCCACCTCTATTTCTACCTCAATATACTCTACGATCGCTTGTATATTGTCTAAAACTATTGCTAGCTCTACTTTCATTGCATGACAGCTTGCTTTGCAAGACTTGCTCCAAATTTTCAGTATCATCATTTTGCTTTATTTTATGCTGATGGGCTTGGAAGGGACCCACAAGTTCGTTAATTGATATTTGTGGCAGATCTTTTGATTATTCGATGGCAATAACAGTATAATCAAATTTGCGTGTCAATGGTCGCAAAATTTTTTCCATTACTTTGACATCATCAAGTGTTTCTCCATTCTTTTTCATTTCATTTACCACTGCTTTAACTTGGGTGACATAATCATCAACATTTTCTGAATGTTTCTTTTTCAACGTCTCAAATTCGGCTCTAAGGATTTGTAAACATACATTTTTGGCCTTATTCACTCATTGAAGGAATTTTTCCAAAATTCCCCACATTTCCTTTTATGTCCTTGCATTTGAAAATTTTTCAAAGGTTGATTCATCAACACCATGAAAAATAAAGAGCAATGCCCTCTTATACTTGTTATGAGTTTCTTTCAAAACTCTTTTTTCTTCATTTGTCAAAACCGCTTCAGTAGCTGCATTTTCGAGCTCGACATATCCTTCTTCAACAACGTCCCAACAGTCTTGAGAGTCGAGCAAAGCCTTCATCTGAATGCTCCAATTGCCATAATTTGTCTTTGTTAATTTTAGGATCTGTGATTGAATCATGTTTACCATTGTGACACCGACACGAACCTAGCTTAGATACCAATTGTTGGAAGCGTAATGGATAATTAATAACTCAAATACTAATTTTATTACACAAATAACACACAATACAAATATCTTCTTACTTTTTTCTATACTAACTGCTGCTAGTTTACAACTCCCACTCTTTCTTTCCTTTTTTTCTTTCTTTTCATCTCAACACTCACTTTTTGTTCTTTCTTTTTTTTTTCACTTTCAGCACACACACATATTAATGCTTTTCATAACAGTTTCTTATATATTTATAAACTTATTTAAATTGACTTAACTTGTTTAATTTACTGTCAATCTTATCCATTAATTCCAGATAATGCTTAAGTTAATCCTACGTCCATGCTTAGTCAATCTTGAAACAAATATCAAGTTGCCACCTTGCTTGTTTTATCAAGTTGTAGAACAATTTCTTGACAGATTGCTATCCACCTTGCAAGCTAATTTCTTTGTCATCTCATCTATATACTTAGTACTTACGTATTCATTAGTAAGTTGCCACATTTCTAAATGAATTTGTAGAGCCTCCTTATCTGCATGCTTTAGCTGACTTTAAAGTCGATTTGACTTCTGACATAATTGACGATCTATCTATTTGTTTAGCTACGAGTTTGTTGAAGACGAATAGTGGGTCCCCTTCTAAAATTATCAAGTTGAAAGCCAACTCCTTCACAAATTTGAATGCCTGATACTCTATAAGAGCTTCCACCACGAGCGCGTCAAGTACGTGATATTCCATTCACAACAAAGCTCTGATGGAAACTAATCTAAGTTGGATCTAGAAAAATTAAATGGAATCAATTAAAATAATTAATTAAGATAGGAAATAAATAAATGAAAGATTTGAATAATTAAACAAGAACAAAATAGAATAAAAAAGAAAATAAAGAAGATTGACGGAAAAGATGGAAAATGGCGTGTAGAAGTCTCAAAGGAACCTTGGAAACAAGATGAATCTACAACTCCCTATAAACGGCTTTAATTTCCCCCCTAAAAAAGAAAACTTCACAAGAAAAAAATTAAAGATGATCTGAAAAGATTGTTACATCACTTTTAAAAGAAAATTCAAAAGAAATTTTTAAATAGAAAACTTAAAGTGAATAACAAATTAATTGCTTGATTATGTACAATGAAGAGGCCTTTATATAGGCTAGCTAAGTACATCTAAATAAAACTCTGAAGTATGCTGCAGCTCTAGTTAATCTAAACAACAAATAGTTTTAAGCTAAACTTTCTTGTTGACATAAACTCGTAAGTAACTTAAAATACTTAAAAATTATCCAAAATTTGGAATAAATAAATAATAAAATAATAAAATTTAATAAATACAATATTAGGCTCGTGTATAATAAAAATTAAGTCTGAAACTCGAACCCAATATGATTTAAACTTGAATAAAAAGCCCGAAACTCGTAATCTCCATAATATCATCATCCAAAAATTTTGCTAGCATAATCTTCACTGAAACAATCATAACTTGAGCTTCGAACTCAAAATCGAGTGATTCAAAGTGTGTTTCGAAGATAAAAGATAGTTTTTCAACCACTATTTAGACATCTAAGACGATAAATGCCTGAATCCCATTCAAAAATTCGTCGCAAGTTGACTAATCTTTTCAGTTTGAAAATTGACAGTTTGGTTGAATTGACTTTAATAAATTTCAAGCATTCCATGCATGTATCATTTCTGTTTTCCTCAAAAAGATTCATCTTCAAATATTATCTTTGACGAATCTTGGTTTGATTTGCTTGACCTTTGATTATGTTATTGAACCTTGATGTAGTATAAATCCATCACATTCATGAGCCTGAAATTGAGTCTTGAAACTTGCATTATTATGACTTACATGCAAGGCATCATTAACTTCGTTATCAGAATGCGGGCATCTCACATTAAAATATATCATTTTGTAACTTAAATTAGCTCTAGTAAGAATGAAGTTTCGTAAAAATTTTGATTTTAATACAATAAAAATGATTTTAGTTATTTTATATATTGTTATACAAAAACATTACATAAATACAAAAATATATTATATTTCTTCTCCATTTTTATTTTCCTCTTTTTTCACTTACATTTTCGATAAATTTAAAAAAAAGTTAATTTTAACCAAATTAAAAGATTTGTACATGGCAATGAAATTTTTTTCTAATAAAGATATACAATTTTATATTTATTTATTGCTTGTTCTAAAAAAAATTTATAGTTGTGTTTATGATACCTTTTAAAAAATAAATGTGAAATTTATTATTTTTAATTTATGTAATTATACTAAATGATTTTATAAATTTAAATTTTTATTAATCAATTATATATTTGATTATTATTATTTTGATAAAACTTCTAAAAGATATATCTAAGTTAACTAATAGTTAATTACAATTACTTTTTATAATAATAGTAATATACTAATAAATCATATTAAAACGTCGGATTTTATAATATAATAAACAAATGATATTTTTACAATTTCTCAAAATTATTCAAACTCATTAAATCTTAAAAAAAATAAAGTTCAATAAATATTAACTAAAATTTTATATTCATATTAAATTGCACTTATATTATTTAAACTATTAAAATTTATCGATGAATAATATCTTATTATAAAATATTTTAATTATTTTATTTTACGTGAAATAAATAAATAAAATTAATTGTATAATCCTTTTTGAAATAATTAAATGTGTCATTTTAGTTAATAAATAAGTGGAATACAAAATGACGACGTTTCGCCTGTAGTTTGGATGCACTTAGTATCCACGGAATTCCCAGAGAACCCCCGGCTTTGACTGCAGTCAATGAAACGAAATACAAGGACAATTTCGTAAAACTATCGTAATTGAATCTCCTTGTGTAACCCTAACCCTAGCTCTTGTTGCTTTTGCTCAATATATATAGCAGGCAGAGCCCTTAGTTCTTAACCAGTTCTTCATTTTCATTTTCTTGTTCCTTCCTTCGCCGTCTATTGCTTTTAGTTGCCTCGATTTCAAGGTTAGTAGTCTCTCATCCCATTTTCCCTTCTGTTCTTCTATTATTTTATCTAAGATAATGATATGAGGCTTTGTTTATATGTGTAGATGGATTCCTTTTGTGTTGAAATTTGTGATTTGTATGTTGATTTCAATCTTTATTTGAGATTCGATTTTTGTTTTCTCTTTCAATGTTGATTTCGGGACAGATCTTGTTTTTTTTGGATTGAATCTAAGATAATAATGTGATCTGAAATTATTTTTCTGTATATTTTGTTTACTTATTTTTCGGGATGACACTGTTTGCCTTGGTTACAATATTGTCTTCTCAGCGTCTTTTTTATTATTATTCAGCATAACCTTAGTTGAGACCATGTCTTTCTTCATCTCTGACTTATTAATTTGAATCAGCGTAGCTCTGAGTTTAGAGATTTGCTTTCTGGCAGTTTTTAAAATATTTACATTTATGATCCATGTGAAATTTCATATGTACGTTTTTTTGAAAATATTTTGATTCAACTGTTCCCCTCTTTTTGTTTTCGTGGTTCTGTACAGTGAATCAGAATGGGTAAGGAAAAGACTCACATTAACATTGTGGTCATCGGCCACGTCGATTCTGGGAAATCAACCACCACTGGCCACCTGATTTACAAGCTTGGTGGTATTGACAAGCGTGTGATTGAAAGGTTCGAGAAAGAAGCTGCTGAGATGAACAAGAGGTCATTCAAGTATGCTTGGGTGCTTGACAAGCTCAAGGCTGAGCGTGAGCGTGGTATCACCATTGATATTGCCTTGTGGAAATTTGAGACCACCAAATACTACTGCACTGTGATTGATGCACCTGGACACCGTGACTTTATCAAGAATATGATTACTGGTACGTCACAGGCTGACTGTGCTGTTTTGATTATTGATTCCACCACTGGTGGTTTTGAGGCTGGTATCTCAAAGGATGGTCAGACTCGTGAGCACGCATTGCTTGCTTTTACCCTTGGTGTCAAGCAAATGATTTGCTGTTGCAACAAGGTAAAAATCATTATCTGTTTTCATTTCGTGTTATTGAGATACTTCAAAGCTAATTTTTGTTGTGCTAATTTTTTTCTTTATAGATGGATGCCACTACCCCTAAATACTCGAAGGCTAGGTATGATGAAATTGTGAAGGA
Source organism: Gossypium hirsutum (assembly GCF_007990345.1). Classification (NCBI taxonomy): domain Eukaryota; kingdom Viridiplantae; phylum Streptophyta; class Magnoliopsida; order Malvales; family Malvaceae; genus Gossypium; species Gossypium hirsutum. The sequence goes on from NC_053424.1 coordinate 21,362,021, forward strand.
AGTCTCTTCCTACTTGAAGAAGGTGGGATACAACCCTGACAAGATTCCATTTGTTCCCATTTCTGGTTTTGAGGGTGACAACATGATTGAGAGGTCTACCAACTTGGACTGGTACAAGGGCCCTACTCTTCTTGAGGCTCTTGACCAGATCAACGAGCCCAAGAGGCCTTCAGACAAGCCTCTCCGTCTCCCACTTCAGGATGTGTACAAGATTGGTGGTATTGGAACTGTTCCAGTCGGCCGTGTTGAAACCGGTGTCTTGAAGCCTGGTATGGTTGTGACCTTTGGCCCGTCTGGTCTGACAACTGAAGTTAAGTCAGTTGAGATGCACCATGAAGCTCTTACAGAAGCACTTCCCGGTGATAATGTTGGGTTCAATGTTAAAAACGTTGCTGTTAAGGATCTCAAGCGTGGTTTTGTTGCATCCAACTCCAAGGATGACCCTGCTAAGGAGGCTGCCAACTTCACTTCTCAGGTCATCATTATGAACCACCCTGGACAAATTGGAAATGGATATGCCCCAGTCCTTGACTGCCACACGTCACACATTGCTGTTAAGTTTGCTGAGCTTTTGACCAAGATTGACAGGCGATCTGGTAAGGAGCTTGAGAAGGAACCCAAGTTCTTGAAGAACGGTGATGCTGGTATGATTAAGATGATTCCTACCAAGCCCATGGTTGTGGAGACCTTCTCTGAGTACCCACCCCTGGGTCGTTTTGCTGTGAGGGACATGCGTCAGACCGTGGCTGTTGGTGTTATCAAGAGTGTCGAGAAGAAGGACCCAACCGGTGCCAAGGTCACCAAGTCTGCTGCTAAGAAGAAGTGAAGAGGCCAAAAGGTTTTAGCGGTGAAGCAGATTGAGTGTTTTTATCTTTGGTTATATGTGGTTTGAAGTTTTTGCCTGTTTTATGTAGGATTTTTAAAGTTTGAGATGCTTTGGTTTGCCAAGGCATCTTAGTCAAGTTTTGTGTCTGATCTTGCGGAACTATACTTTGTTTTTTCTATATATTTGTCTGTTTCTTTTTTCTATTTTACTAGTTTCATTGCCTAGAGAGGTAAGGGCCCTCTGGATTTTTATTTCTTATACTTCGGTTTTCTTAGACCTACAATTTTGCGATAGATGCTGAAAATTTTATTAAACTTCACTAAAATCACCTTATGATAACAATTAACAAAGTAGTGGAATGTACAATTTTATATAAACGCAGAATTGAATTACAATTATCCTTTTGAATGTGTAACATACTTACCAATTGTTAAATCAATAATTTTTTAAGATTAATAAAATTCCAATTCAGAAACAACAATAAGAAGTTCCGTATAAACATTAACATGGAATGTAAATAAAATTTTTAAAAATTTTGCTTTTTCTTCCATCAAATTTTTTTATATAAATTCTTTATTTATTATTTATCTTTTTAGTGACATTCTTACTCGTTTCTTTCTTTTTCAGGTACAATTGGTTGATATATTTTTTTTTAAACTCAATTTAGAAAAATCCCAATTCACTTGGTCTCTCAGAGTTACCCACCACTGATAGGCTCCTCTTTCATCAAAGATACCGCACGTATCAAACAATCTTTTGGAGCACACACTAATTCATCAAAAACCCTTGAAGTGTTTTCTAGCCAATACTTAACTCTCCCGTGATAGTCACATTTCTCGCCTTTAAATTCTTCCACTCTACATTTACGAAGTTTATAAATTGGAGGAAGGTTAACGGATACCATATAAGGACCTTGAGGACGAGGGGGTATCACAGGAGGTACAATCGGGGGATGAGGCTTGAGGTGGTGGAGCTGAAGGGGTAGTTCCCATAAATTGGGTGAACCATTAGTTCATCATTTGGAAAAAGGCATCTCTTGCCTCTCTCTCTAGCCCTTTGCAGTACGAGAAAACTTTGGGCGGTTCCCTGATCGAAAGTAGGAATATTACTTTCTAATTCATCAGATACGACTCGATTGGATTTAGCCAACATGGTTTATCTAGATAAAAAAAATAGTGTCAACCTGGTTAAAAGGCATCACACTATCACAAGTTATTATGGCATGTATTTCTAAACTCAACACCCACCATGTTTCAATCCTAGAATTGACTAAACTGCAACCCTAATACCATTAAATGTAACATCCATCGTTCTATCTGATCACCAGATCTGAGCTACGAAATGCTACATTCATTGCTGAGGCAACAACATTCAAAATTACAGTAATTAGCCTTTTACACATGAAATCTAATGTCAAATACATTCAATTCATGATAAACAATCAGATTTGAGTCTTAACTAAGTTTACCAATGCTCTTATATTAACCCGAGCACGAAATAGGACCAAATTTTAAAGTTTTACAAATGTATGGTTTGACGTCGTGACTTCATCTAGTGCTTATCACAAAATGGCAATTACAGTATGTCACGTCGCAACGAGACGACAAGTCTTAGCTTGTCACGATGTTACTCAGTATAATGGTGACGTTGAAACATCCAAAATTCATGGTCGCAATGTGGCCCTTGTTTTTGGTAAAAATAAACCATTTGATACCTATTTTAATAAGTCCAAACAAAACCTACAACATTTGCACCAAATACCAAATTCAATTGGTCCAAAACATAACTAAAACCATACCCATCAAGTTTAAACACTCAATTCAATACCATTACAGCATACCAACCAAATTCATTCAAATGCTTAACCTTACCTTTGCCAAATCTTTCTAAACATACCATTTCACTTTTAATACACACAAAATTCATTCATCAACACTTTTGTGACATTAACCATGAACCAAAATAATCATTTATCAACACAAACCTTAAGTAAAATCATTATACATACCACACCAATACATACATCTATTGGATTTGGTGCCCTGAGTGTAGTATATTTGTTTGTAAATTTGTAATTTTTTTGAATATATTGATTAATAAAATAAATTCATGTATTACATTAATATACTTTATATGATTGTCCTCATATGGTTTTTGCACACAAAGCAAAATGGAAGCAAATATTAGCTCATTGGTTGTCTAATGTTTAACTTATACTAAGTGGTATTACATGGTTAGATTGTAATACAAAAAGGTAACTTATATTAGTAAACGAACCTAAACATGTCTTTAGTCTAATTAGAAATGAGTAAACCGATTGAAAGACTAATATGTCATCTATCAAGTCCAATTAAGGAGATGCTTTATCTTGGGCATCGGAGCGAATAACTCCCAGAAGATAGAGACATAGATATGACTGACTAGATTGATAGCACACCAGACTCGACCCAAGAAGAATAGGTCCTGAATCCGCTTATGGATTTATTCACTTATAATGTTCATAATGTGACATACCTAAATCCTGAGTGGATGACGGATTATATATGTGTGACTCATACACTTTGGTGTATGTAAGAGCCGGAGTTCAAATAGATAAAGAATCGAAAGCTGGTGCGTTGGGTGTACAACTTCTGTAGTATGTAGCGTTATTCATAGCAGTGGAATTCATAGCCCAAGACATGGGTAAATAATATCTTCTCATTGGCATTATATGGTTGATGAAAGGTAAACGTGGTCACGGGTCGTTCATCTTTGTGATGGATGACTTGATCATTATTTGATAGTGATTGAATTTTCATGAAGGAAGATGTAATGGTTACAATAAGATAAAATATGATCATATTGGGAGAATGGATATTATCCAAAAGAGATTAAGCATATCTTACGAGAGTAACTCATTTATAACAAGGTCAGTGGACAAATGGATATTATCCCAAAGAGATTAAGCTTATCCTATGAGAGTCACTCATTTATAACAAGGTTATTAGACAAGCACTAATTGAGTTACTTTCATAATGGTATGTCATTGGGGAGAGCTCAGTCACGATACTATAGTAGAATGACTTCATGACTAAATTAGTTTACAATTAATAAGCCAAAAGTTGAAACTTAATTATAAATCATTTAAGCCTCAATTGCATATGTCCAATCGGTCCATTCCGCTAGTTTGTTGAAACCAAAAATGAATTGCATGTTTGATCAAATGAGCATAAATGAATAGAATTGGTGAAATGGAGAAATAGGAAACATTTGAAAATGATTAAGGTTTTCTCCAAAATGAAAATGAAAATGAAAATGGAGAAATGAAATCATTTAAAAATGAATGTAGTTTTCTCCAAAATAAAAATAAAAATGAAAATAAAAAATGAAAATGTCCTGAAAAATGAATTTATATTTTTTGAATTAAATAAAGTTAAAAAAAATGAAATAAATCATTTGGTCATATTAAACCATTAAATGCAAAAATATTAAATATATTTTCTCATAAATTTTTTTACAATAAAGTCGTCATGATTTTAACGAAATTAGAATTGGGTTGAGAAAATTATTTAATTGCAAATATATTGAAATTTATTTTTTTTGAGAAATAGAAAAACAAATATTGGGTTGGATAAAATTATAAAGTGTTAGGTTAAAAAGCTTGAGTAGTACTTGTAATTGGACCCGATATGGAAGAGGTCCAAAAGCCCCTTATGGTTTTCCCCCCCTACATCCTAGTTGAACTAGGATTTTGTTTTTCTAATTGAAATAAACTTCTATAATTTAATAAGGATTCTACTTTCTATCCCTATAAATAGATGGCATTAATAGGGCTATTTACAAAACTTTTAGATATCGTTGTTCTGCCAAAAAATAAAGAGATTTTTATTATCTAAGAATAAAATATATTTTTTGGAATAATGGTTTTGTCGGTTTCTATTTTGAAGAGAGAATTTTCGTTTTCACCCCAAAAGAAAAGAAAACTATTTCTAATTTTTGTGTTTGATTCGTTTTGTTCGAGCCTACACTCGAAGCAATTCATGGTACAAGAATAACGAAGAAGATCATTTGGTTGAAATCCGAGAATGAAAAGGATCCATCTATCAAAAACACAGGTACGATTTCTGTCTAAGGATTATTACTATAAATATCATAAATTGGGTCGATTTTTGAAATTATTATTTTCCTCTACGTAAGAAACTGTTTTAAAACTGGATTTTTTTTCAACAATTGATATCAGAGCTACAGTTGTGCTATGTTTATAGTGTAAAATGAGATTGAATTTTTCTTTGTTCTTCATGTACGATTATATTTAATAATTTCATTTTTAGATGCCCTTCAAGTTTTACATTCTATTCAATTTAGTCTTTGAAACCAAAATAACAATATCTTTTAATTTTGAGCTTTGATTTAAAAACTGACTTGAATTACATCCCCTAGGGACCTTCTACTTTCTATTTATACTAAAATTTCATATTAATTTCACAATTTATTCACTTTAGTCCTTATGAACAAAACTAACAAGTAAACATTACAATTTATTCCTTTTTCATAATCTAAACTTAAAATCTATCAATTTAACATCAATTTCTTCAAGAAATCAATAATGGAATCTTTCAAAAACTTTAACAATTTTGCAAATTGGTGCATAGTCTAGCTAAGCTCCCATGACCTAAAAAACATAAAAATTACAAGAAAATGACTCAAAATTACATTAGAATTGAGGACCAAAAGTTGTAAGCTTCTAAAAGGGTTTTCTTTCTTTGTTTTACGAAAAGAAGAAGGATGGAGAAAGATGACAACTTTACTTAATTTTTGGCTTTTATACTTAGATTAGAACTTAATTAATTACTTAATTAACTTAATTAACTAAACTCAACCATTATTAATTAAAATAAGTGGATTCTTCCATCATAAAACACTAACTCATATTTCAAATCGGTTTAATTTTCATTTTAGACCTTAGGTTAATTGCAATGTAAGTCCCTTAATCTTTGGCCAATTAAAAACTTATAGCGATACGACTTTTACAATTTAGTCTTTTTACTTTAATTAAACAATTAATAGAAAAAATTTGAAAGACCAAACTTTAATAAAATTTTATACCAACTCCATAAATATTAAAATATTTATGGACTTGGTATATGAAAATGGGGTTTCAAAACCACATTTTCGGCACCATTGAAAATCAGACTATTACACTCCCCAATGGCATACTATTATGAAAGCAACTTGATCAATACCCGTCAAATTACCTTGTCATAAGTTTGTTACCCTTATAAAGTATCCCTAATCTTTTTAAGATAATAGGTAGTTCTCCCAATATGATTCTATTTTATCTCATGGTAACCATTACATCTTCCTTCATGAAAAGTCAATTACTATCAAATAGTAATCAAGTCAATCATCACAAAGATTAACGACCTGTGATCACGTTTACTTTTCATTAACCATGTAATGCCAAATGAGAGGATATCATTTACTCATGTCTTAGGTTATGAATTCCACTGTTGTGAATGACTCTACATACTACAGAAGTCGTATACCCAGCACATCAGCTTTCGCTTTCTTATCTATTTGAACTCAGACTTCTACTTACATTAAAGTATACGAGTCAAGCATACATAGTCCTTCATTCACCCAGGATTTTGTTATGCCACACTATGAACGTCACAAGTGAATAAATCCATAAACAGATTCAGGACCTATTCTTCTTAGGTCTTGTTCGATGTACTGTTAGTCTAGCTAGTTACATCTATTTCTCTATCTTTTAGGAGTCATCTTCTCCAATGCCCAATGCATCTCCCGAATTGGACTTGATAGACGACATATTAGTCTTTCAACCGGTTTGCTCATTTTCGATTAGACTAAGGATATGTTTAGGTTTGTTTACTAATATAAGTTGTATTTCCGTATTACGATTTGACCACGTAATACCACTCAGTATAAGTTAAACATTAAACAACCAATGAGCTAATATTTTTTTTTTGCTTTATATGCAAAAACCATGTGAGGACAATATATAAAGGGTCTTAATGTAATTAATGAATAATTTTATTAACCAAACTATTTGAAAAATTACAAATGTATATAGACGAAAATATTACACTTAGGGCACCAAATCCAACAATTTTTTGATAAATTTTTAAACATATTTAAATTTTTTATTAATTATTGTATTTAATTTTATTAATAATTTTATTAATAATTAAAATGTTCAATTTTAGAAAATATATTTATTAATATTCATAAGTTATTTATTAGTTTGTGTAAACTTTAATTAAAGTTGAAGATTAGCATTGATGGTTAAAACATTGTTTTAATTATCAGAAATTATGTGATTGAACCCTGTTGGAAGTGAAGTTTTAAATATTTTGTAACTAGCTATGCAGAGTCAGATATTTGCGGATATCCGAATTCGTTATCCGAACAACGAATGTGAATTCAAATAATGGATATTTGAGGGAGTCTATTTGCAACGGATAATAATGTTAATATTCGAATCCGCAAATTTTGGATCAGATATCTGCAGGTAGTTTTGTAAAATCTATTCAAATAGCTGGCAAGTCCCTTACCTCCTTCGAACTCTCTAAATTTTTAATAGGGTTACATCACTTTTTGTGACTTGAACTTGGTAATTTTTCTTATATTAGGGTTTGAATTTTTTTTATCCAAGTTACACCTTGAAATTGAAAATTGTTCTCACATTGGAGCCTAAACTTTTTTTTGTCTAAGTTAGGCCTTGAACTTGAAAATTGTTCCCACATTGGAGCTTAAACTTTTTTTCATGTCCAAGTTAGTCCTTAAAAATCCTAAAGTTCAAGCCTCAATGTGGTAATAATTTCCTAGTCCAGACCAATATTGTAACACCACTTACTTGTTTCTGTCATCGGAACAGGATACGAGGCATTACCGAAGCTTATCGGATCATTATTAATTAGGGGGAAAAGTAAAACAAAGTAAACATGTAATATTTAATAAATTCGTATAACATGATAATTAACTTACTGCTTCTCTATATTCAACATAATTATGCAAAGCATAATTATTCAAATTGATTATGAGCCCTAATACCTATTCTTATAACATTGTTTGTCATATAATTCATATAAATATTAAGAAACATGTATGGGCTCAACTTTCATTAAATTTCTCATATGCATATACTTTTACACATCATTTATTCACATAACTTATAACAATCATATCTATGTATTTTAAGTACGCTTTCATAACAATTTGTCTTGATTTCAGACTATCTCACATTGGAACTTTACTCATCAAATCATTTGAAATACTATCTTTATACAAATAATACACTTGAGTTGCACAATTCTATAATTATGAACGAACACATTTATAAAATATATATTCCATGTTCATATATCATAGTCTCATGTCTCCATATATCAAATATATAATCATCATTTTCTTGTGTTTCAGATAAAAGTATATAACCATACATAAGCATGCCATTCACTATTTTTTCCTATCTATCACAATTTCAAATGACAGATTCATGTGAATGAGCTCAATAATTACCATGAAAATATTTACCACATTCTTTCACACATGTTCCACTTATAACATATTTTTTTTTATATTTGGCTTGACATTTACTGAGCAATATCGGATATTCATTTATTAGGCAATATCAAATATTCAAATTATTCTTTAACATATATAACATTTAATTCAAACATGAATTTATAACATTTTTCATTTTAACAAAGTTTAACATTTACCAAATATAATCGAGCATGTGATCAATTTATGCATAATTCACTCACATATTTTCCTCCTCCTCTCCATTCCACATCCTTAATGTATATAGCACGCTTATAAGTAATATTATCTATAATTTCACTATTTACTTATATTTATATTCCAAAACTGTCTATTTGTGTCATAGTTACTAAATTATTTTTAACTTGAGCTATGGAGTTCCAAATTAAGATCCGCTAATTTTCCCTGAAACTAGACTTACATATCTTCTTACCATAAAATTTTCAGAATTTTTTATTTAGCCAATAAGTACATTTTATTCTTTAAAGTCACCCATGTTCTGCTATCTGACAGTTTCGGCTCTTCTTCACTAAAAATTAATTATCTCCTCGTACGGGGTTCTAAAAATATAAATTTAAGCCCCTAATTATTTTTTTTCAATTTTTTATGATTTTCTAAATTCAGAATAGGGGAATCCGAAATCATTCTGACCTTGTCTTACAAAATTTATTATATCTCATGATTTACAATTCCATTGCTTACATCGTTTCTCTATAAGAAATTAGACTCAATAAGCTTTAATTTCATATTTTATTCATCCTCCCATTCGATTTCTACTATTTTTGGTGATTTTTCAAAGTTAGACTATTGATGCTATCCAAAACAGTTTTAATGCAAAATGTAGATTTCCATTTTACCCCGAATTTCACAGTTCATACAATTCAGTCCTTGCTCAATTAACCCCTCAATTGAGCTAAATTTTCTCAATTAATACTTTAGTATATCATTTTAAACTACTTCATAACCCTTGAAATTCAGAACTTTAGCACTAAACCTTAATTCCAAACTCTTTCATAATTAGGTCTTAAAATCAATTTCCATCAATTTTACTTGATAAAATCATCATATATCAAAATTAAAGCTTCAATTCTATATTTATTCATCATATGATTCCAGCACTCATCCATAGTTACTTTAAAAATTAGCCATGGAATAAAAAACTAATGACATATTAAGTTAGACCCAATTGTAAAAGCCCAAAATCTTAGAAATTTCAAGGAGAAAACAATAATTAAACTTACATGAAGCTAGAGTATGAAAACCAGCTTGAACCCTCTTCCATGGTTGTTTTTCAGCTGATGAAAATGAAGAGAAAATGAAGAAAATTCTAAATATCCCAATTTGGTCCCATTTTTATTTAGCTAATTTTGGCAATTTTTCAATTTTACCCTTATTTCACCCATTTCCTGATTTTTCTCATCAATTGCCGCCCAAAATATCTTCTTTGGGATTATTTTCACTTCAGATCCTTCCTCATTTGACAATTAAGCTATTTAATCCTTCTAGCAACTTTTACACCTATTTCAATTTAGTCTTTTTTTATTTAATTAATCACCCAAACGTCTAAATTTTCTAATGAAATTTTAGTACTACCTTATTGGCACTCCGTAAATATTTATAAAAATATTTATGCCTCGGTTTATAACACCGAGATCTCGATACTTTTTTTTCTCAATTTCTTGACCAAATAATTCTTTATAAAACATAATTTACTATTTCAAAAATCTTTTAAAAGCTACATTTGGCTCATAAATATTAAATAATATAATATACAAGTTTATTTTTTGGATTTGGTGGTCTCGAACCACTATTTCTGACATCGTTGACATTTGGGCTATTACAAATATAAGAACAATTGCCAAGTTTAGGACTAACTCAGACCAAAAAAAAAAAAGAAAAGTTGTGGCTCTAATGTGGGAAAAGTTATCAAGTTTAGGCCCTAAATAGTGATATAACTCTTTTTAAAATTTTCTTACTGTAAAAATATTTATTATTCCTTGTACTTTACGAAAGTTATGAAATTAGCCCATATATTTTAATTTTATCATTTTAGTCATTGTATTTTTCAAATTTCAAAAATTTAGTCATCACCAAACAATAACTATTAAATTCATTCAGTTAAGATATGTTAATTCTAAAAGTTGATGTGGCAAATATATTATCATATATGAAATGTCAAGTCAACTTGTTATTTCCATATATTACTCACTAAAATTTAGTTAATGAATTGACATCTGTCACTAAAAATTATTGTTTATTTATGACAAATATATGTTATAAAAATGTTTTAGCGAGAGGAAAGTTAATTTTGTAAAGGAAAAAAAGTTTTCCTAACTAATCATAATAATTTAAAATAAATTTAGCTTTACACGTGTCAATAACTCAAGGAGTTCACGTGTCAATAAAATAAGTTGTCTATGTCAACTTTGAGACTTAGACCTTATAATATATATGTGTGTATATATATATGTATATATATATAAATGCAAGGGCGAAGCCAATTTTTTTTTTACGGGGCCAAAATTAAATTGTAATTATTTTAATAGCCTATATCTTTATAATTTTTAAAATATTAAATCAAAATTTTATCATTTTTAGGAGATCAAAGTGCAATTTTACCTTTATTAATTTAAATTTTTAAAAATTTAAAGGGTCTAAATAAAAAAAATCATTTTAGGGGCCTTTCAGCCCCTAGCTACACCCCTATATAAATTTGAATTTTATTTTTATTCTTAAGAATTTGGCTTTTTATTGTTGGATTTAAAAATACAAATTTAATTGTTAAAATCATTAAAATTATTTTGTTAAATTGAAATCTATTATTGTCTCCAATTTTTTTTATTAGTTACTAATTGAGTAATTTTTTTAATTTCAAAATGTCTCACGAGTAAATTTAATAAAAAAATATTAATGTGCTAACAATTAGACCTGAATTTTAAATCCAAAAAATAGATTGACTAATTGCCTAGAAATAAAAGTAGGGACTAAAATTTTAATATATGAAGAGTATGGGGACTTAGAGTATATTTTACCCATATAAAAATTAGTATTTTTATTTAGGATCAAATTAAGTTCTTGATCCTTATATTTTTTGTATATTAGAAATTTAATATCTCTATTTTTTTCTTTTTAGAATTATTTTTAGTTTTTTCAGTAAAAAAGAAAAATATAGGATTTTATAGATGGGTTTTTGATAGAATTTTTTTTCATTTTAAAATTAATTTTAATTTTTTCAATAAAAAGAAAAAACATGTAATTTTACAGGAATTATTGAGGGGTTATAGGAAAAATCAATTTATCTTTTTAATTTCATTTATTTTTTTCCTAAATATGAGGTTTTATAGAAAAATACTTAGGTTTTTATAGAAAAAACTATTTCATATCTTTATTTTCTTTTATTTTTTCTTTTTAGAAATAAATTTTAGCTTTTTTAGTAAAAAGGGAAATTTTTGGTTTCTTCAAGGAAAAAATTGGGTTTTTAAAAAAATTTCCTATAAAAATTCAGGTTTTCTTGAAAAAAATATAATTAATTTTTAAAAAGTAGATGAGTGACCAAAATGAAAACTTATTAAAGTTGAGTGAATAAAATGAGTATACAATAACATTAAATTAATAGGGTGATCAGAATGAAAACTTAATAGAGTTGAGTGAATAAAATTAAAATGATTGTTTACATTAGTGCCTAATTTATAATTTTTTTATTTTTAGTGCCTAAAATAAAAATTTATAAAAATTCAATGACTAATTATATAGTTTATTTTAAAAAAAAAATACTCACGTAATTTTTTCATAGAAGCCATGTAAGAAAAAAAAAATCTCAATTGTCACTCAATGTTTTCTAAAATAATGATGAGCAACCTTGCATAATCAAATCAAGAATAAAAAACCTTATAATTGCATATTCAACCTTTTCATTTGTTTATTTAGCTTTAAATACATGTAATATTTGCCATGTGAGTAAAGGAAAAATATTTAGAAAATGTTATATAATCAAATTCAATAAAAAGTATTTTCCATTATATTAGAAAATTTATCACATATTATATATATATATATATGAAAATAACATATTTAGAATACAAAAATGTGTTTAAAAATAATATACAAGAAATAATAAAATATATAGTTTGAAATTAATTAATAATAACACATGATATGATATTAAAATTAGAAAAAATAGATTAAATTATGAGTAAAAAGAAATTTAAACAAAAAAAATATAATATTAAGAATACTAAAATAATACAATTATTTATCATGGTATTGTCATCAATATTGAGTTGGTGTTGAGTTAATTTGTGACACATCAATCAACAACATTATTAATACTAGAAATTTTATCACACGAGTATGTTTGTGAAAATAATGTATTTAGAACATAGAGGTGTATTTAAAAGTAACATACAATAAATAATAATAAAAAGTATGATTTTGAACTAATTAATGGAATCACATGAAAATGTACTATATTAAATTGAAAAATATTAGATTAAATTGTAGTAAAACTAAATTTAATCATAAAAATATATCAGATTAAGAATACTAAATAATTACAATTGCTTATTATTGTTTTGTCATTAATCCTGAGTTGGTGTCTAGTTAATTTGTAACACTAACCGAATCAACATTATTAATATAAAAATTCCATTACACGTGTATAAGTGTAGAAACCATAAATTTAGTACACAAATGTGTATTTATAAATAATATACAATAAATAATGAAACTAATGGTCTGAAACCTATCAATAATAACACATGAAATATGCACATTGTAATATTTAAAAAATTGATTAAATTATTTATCATTTTGTTGTGATCAATCTTGAGTCAGTGTCGAGTTAATTTGTAACACTAACTCAATCAACTGCATTATTAATATATACAATCGGTGGAGGTAATAAAATACGTATAATAAAATTAAAATGTACAAAAATATCAAGATGAAGCTTTAATTGAGTGGTAAATTAAAAATTTTACTAATGCAATTGATGTGGGTTTAAATCCCACTATTTGCATATTTTTATTGGTTTTTGTTAAAATGAAAAATTAAAATACCCTCAAACAATATGACTTATTTTACATACGGGATGATATTTTTGTAATTTACGTAATCAAATCAGTGAACGATTGACTTGTGACACCAACTCAGTAAGAGATTTGATTAATAGTATATATATACAATTGATGGAGGTAATAAAATGTGCATAACAAAATTAAAATGTATATATTGTTAAAATAAAATTTTGGTAAAGTGATAAATTTGAGGTTTTACTAACCTAATTGGCATGGCTTCAAATATCATTTTATGCATCTTTTTATTAATTTTTTAAATAAAAAATAAAATACCTTAAAATAATATAATTTACGACATCAAATTAATTTCACTTACTATGTTAGAACCTGATTGATTGATGGGTGATACCAACTCAATAAATGACCTTATAAATAGTATAGATATACAAATATATAACAAACATGTTTATTAAAGTCAAAAACACCTACTTAATCATATAATTTAATTTGCAAATAAAATGATTTTTTATTTTATAATTCCTTTTTAGAGTGGGCACCTACTTTTTATAAATAAAATAAGTATAGATGCAAATATAATATGATAAAAGAAAAAAAATTTATTCACATGGTGTACTTGGTCCAAATCTTATTATAGACAAATTTTTATTGATTTATAAAGATATAAAAAGTAAAAAATACCCACATAATCATATAACTTTTTAAATAGAATGTGTTGTTTTTATAATTCTTAATTGAATTGAGACTCGGTTGATTGGTGACACCCACTCAGTAAATGATTTTATAAATAGCATGAATATAGATATATAAAAATAAAGTGAACAAAACATAATAAAATAAAACTTTGATTGAACGATAAAATTAAGATTTTATTAATATAAATGACATAAATTCAAAATCTCATCGCATTACATTTTTTTATGAATAATGTAATATCTTAAATATGAATGAATATTTATATAATTTTATTAATAAAATTGATGTTGGATTTCACTCGTGTTTAAGTGTTTAAATGGTATTATATATTATGAATTAAATAAACAGTTAAAAATTTAAGATGAGTAGTAGTGTTTCTTCTTAAACAACGGCATGGCACTTGATAAAAAAGTCACGGTTTGATTCACGGGAAGGAGATAAATCGGGTGAACCGGGTAAAGGAGTCGGTTAGGGCAGTTTTAGAAGATATAAAAGTAAGAAGAAACATCTGGAGAGAGCGGCTTTAGGGCGTAAAAGAAAAGAAATATAAGCCGTAGAAGAGGGCTCTCTCTTGGTTGAGCTTATTCCCCCCATTATTTCCTTTACTACTCCTTTTCCAAATCCTTTCAGGTTGTATTTTTCAGATCTAATCCTATTTTTCCTTCGCTTTTGCTTCTCTTTCATCTTTTCTAATTTTTTTTTGGGCGGTGGATAGATGGATCGTTACCAGAGGGTGGAGAAGCCGAAAGCAGAGACACCCATTGACGAGAATGAGATTCGGATTACCAGTCAAGGAAGGATGCGTAGTTATATCACTTATGCTATGACTCTGCTCCAGGTTTTCTTTTTTCTTTTTGGTTTAATTTCTGGGTATTTAGAACTTTATTTCATTTGGGTGTTCGATGCTTTTGAGAAAACTTTCGATGCTTTTGAAAAAAGTCTAATATCTTCAAGTGTTCGTAAAACGATTTTTGTTTTATAGGAGAAGGGATCGAGTCAAGTAGTTTTTAAGGCAATGGGAAGGGCCATTAACAAGACTGTGACCATTGTGGAGTTAATTAAGGTAAATTAAATTACCTTTTTAATCTATGTGAAGGGTTTTATTCTTTTGATTCTTGTTTAAGGAGGCTGACAATGTCTTCCATGTACTTCTAATGCAGAGAAGAATCGTTGGTTTACATCAGATTACATCAATTGGATCCATGGATATAACAGATATGTGGGAGCCTCTGGAGGAAGGACTTCTTCCGTAAGAGCTATATTTAAAACCTTTTTGCAATAAAGGTTTAGAGTTTTCTATGAACTTAATCTGTTTCTTTAGGGAATTTAGTAATTTGTTTAATTATCACAGATTGGAGACCACCAGGCATGTGTCAATGATCACTATAACCCTTTCGAAAAAAGAATTGAATACGTCCTCTGTTGGGTAACTTCCTGCACTTGTTTTTCTTTACTGATACAAGTACATTGTTCCTCATTATACTTGTTTAGCTTTAATTTTTAAGTGAAGGTCAAATGGTTTCTTTTTGTTAATATGAAGCAAGTTGGACTTGGCTTTTTTACAACCGTGCTAGTTTATTTACATTTTTATGAATGTGGGAAACTGGAGAATTTTAGCAAATGGAAGGTTTAATGCTCTCATGATGGTGGCTTGATGGTTTAGTTGACTTTGAATTCTCAAAGTTGGTCAGTGACTCATGAATCACTTCATCCAGGTACCAGCCTCCATTACCAGCTGATCAGGTGAAAGCATCCACAGAAGTCGATCATGAAGGAGGTACTGGACACATTTCTTTCCTGCACTATTTCTTTGGGTTATGCTGAATGCCCATATTTCCTTTTATAGATTTCTTTTTGTTTAGCAGAGGGCTCACCTAATGACCGAGGTAGGGGCCGTGGTGGTAGAGGAAGGCCGAGGAGTAGAGGTATGCTGGTTTTGAGTGTTTGATATGCACCCTGTTAGATGTAATGTTTTGTTGTGTTTGGTTCAAGACTTACCATGGCTCTAAATTTTATTGAATGTAATGTAAGAAATATTGAGGCAGATATTTAATTGTATTCTTATTCAGGGAACGGTTTTGTCTCTGCTGAGTATGAGGACGGAAGCTGGGACCGCACTCGTGGCTATGCTAGGGGTAGAGGTCGAGGAAGAGGACGTGGGGTCCGGGGCCGTGGACGTGGAGGATACAATGGACCTCAGTTCGATAGGCTGCAAGATGAAGGCTACAATTATGAAGCCCCTCCCCAAGGTGGCCGTGGTGAGTTTTCCATGTTTTAGTTTCCATAAAGTGTTAGCATGTTTAATGGTTTTCCTCATGGACTGTGGTGTGCATATACATAATGACCCATTTTTTTGGTTCTATTTTTTCCCTTGACGTGTTGCAATTTGAACTATTTTAAACACGGTGAATAAAAAAATGCACTTGGAATACTAGTAAGATGATGTGGCACTAAAAGAAGTTAATGAGGAGATGCAAGCATAGACTTGTTGGCCTGAAGGGGACTTGCTTAATGGTTCTTGATTTGCTCTTTGAAGGTCGTGGTCGTGGCAGGGGATACCGTGGAAGGGGCCGTGGGTTTAGATCTAATGGGCCAATCCATGCAGCTGCATGAGGTGGTGTGTGGCATTCCTTGAATGATATGGAAATGACGGTGGTGGATGCTATGCTTATCTAGTTATATGTTTATGAATTTTTTCTCCTTTTCGTTTATCTTGTCTGTTCTTTATTTTATAGTCTTAGGGTGTTCTCATTTTTTTCTTCGTTGTTTATTACTAGCAGTTTTAACTTTAGGATGTTGAATTTTTTCTCCTTTTCGTTTATCTTGTCTGTTCTTTATTTTATAGTCTTAGGGTGTTCTCATTTTTTTCTTCGTTGTTTATTACTAGCAGTTTTAACTTTAGGATGTTTTCGTGTTGATGTTCATGGGTAGTCTTAGAATAGTTGCATTTAAGGTTTTCAATAGTGCAGCCGCCTCACACCATAGGGAGGCAGAATGTCTTTCTTTTTTGGTTTATTTTGTAGCCTTAGCTTTATATGTTTTGAACAATTGTAAAAGAAAATTTTTCCCTTTATATTTTGTTTTAGAGTTTGCTACTTACACTTCGCCTTCACTAAGCTTGGGTTAAAATAAAAGATTCCATTATTTGTTCAACCCAACTTATACACAAATCACTAGCCATTTGAAAGGTCAGTAGTGATACCTCCGCACTTTTGTTTCAGCTAAGTTGACTAATTTAAGCTTAATGCAGTAGCAACTGCTCGGTATCCAACCTTTGTTGAGGAGCAAAACACTGCACCTTATATTTTTGAGGAACAAGAAATTGAAACACAATAAAAACAAATAACCTAGCCAATAGCGGAAGTGATCACAAGCCTGATCAAAATTAAAAGAAATGAGAAGGCGGCTGTCATGTTCACGAGCAATTTGAAGACCAAAACAAGAGCTGCGATTGAGATACTTTAGCAGTCGTTTTACTGCCTTCTAGTGTGCTTGGCGGACAATACACGAATTGTGAAAGCAGGCAACGTCAGGTCACGTGAAAGCTAAATATTGAAGCTTGCCAACAATCTTTCAATAGTAAGATCCATCAGCAATGGGGTCGTCAGGAGGAACACTCCAAAGTAGTACAATCTTTCATACCACCTTTGGTATCATGTATACTGACATAATGCAAAAGATCAGCAATATATTTGTGTCGAGATAGGTAAAGACCCCTAGTATGTGGAATCACCTCAACATCCAAAAAAAAACGCATGAAGTTTACCAAGCCGTAGAGAAAATGTATTAGAGAGATTATGAATAGTATGACGAACTCTGGATAAATTATTACTAGTGACAATTATGCAATCCGCATAAATAAGTACATGAACAATGAGCCCAAACTTTTTGAGAATGAATAAAAATTGAGTCTAATTTAGACTTGAAGAAATTCTGTTATCAAATTATTTCATAGTATTAGACTCGTGAAGCCTATTTGACGCCATAGATTGCCTTGTTGAGCTTACAGGCACGGGTAGACAAGAAAGTATGTTCAAAGATCGCTGGTTGTTCCATATAGACATTTTCCTCCATGTGCCCCTAGAGGAAAACATTGTTGACATCTAATTGATGAATAGGCTGGTTACATTGAACAAAAATATTGACAATTAAGCGAATAGTTGTGGGTTCAACAATTAGACTAGAGGTGGAATGTTAATCACGTCTCGATCTCTGAGTAAATTCTCTAACCAACAATCATGTGTTATACATGTTAATAGAACCATCAATAATGTTTAATATAAAATAACCATTTACAATTTTTATTTGAGTCATCTTGTTGTCCCAAAATATACCCCATGAACTGACACTACCAAATGTAAGATCAAAGGCCTCCTTTGCACTAGTGACGTAATCAAA
Source organism: Gossypium hirsutum (assembly GCF_007990345.1). Classification (NCBI taxonomy): domain Eukaryota; kingdom Viridiplantae; phylum Streptophyta; class Magnoliopsida; order Malvales; family Malvaceae; genus Gossypium; species Gossypium hirsutum. Next base: position 21,380,519 of record NC_053424.1, read on the forward strand.
TATGCTTTTATATTTCTACCATTGCTATTTTTCCGGAATAATTTGAAGATAGGATCACATTTGGCAATTAACTGAGAGATGAATAGGGATATACAATTCAATCCTAAGAATTCTCTCACTTATTTTTGAGTTCGTACCAAATTTTGATTGTGTTGACTTTGTTTGGATCTACTTCGATGCCTCGTTTGCTCACTACAAAGCCTAATACTTTCCTCGACTTCACACCAAAAGTACATTTTGCTGGATTTAATCTCAATTTGTTCTTCTTAGCCTTTCAAACAATTTGTGAAGGTTTTCCATGTGATTCTCTTCTCTTGCTAATTTGGTGATCGTGTCATCTATATAGACCCCTATCTCTTTATGCATCATGTCATGGAAGAGTGTCACCATGGCTTGCTAGTATGTAGCCCTAGCATTCTTCAAACTAAATGGTACAACCTTGTAACAAAAGTTCCTTACATCATAATAAATGTGGTTTTTTCCATGTCTTCTTTGGCAATTTTGATTTGATTGTCCCTCAAGAAAGCATCCAAGAAGGAGAAGGTACAATGTCTAACAATGCTATCTACCAATGGGTTAATAAATAACAAAGGGAAATTGTTTTTGGGACTGTTTCTATTTAGATCTCGGTAGTCCACATACATTCTTATTTTTCCATATTTCTTCGGCACCGACACTTTGTTTATAACCCCCTCTGGCTATTTGGTTACTTCCAAGAATCCTGCATTGAATTGTTTGTTGCCTTCTTCTTTGATCTTAAGCAGCTTCGGGCTTCATTCTCATCAACTTTTGATAAATCGGTTTACAATCTGACTTCAAAGGAAATCTATGCTCAACAATGCTCACATCTAACTGGGCATATCTTGATATGACCATGTGAAGACATTTGAATAATCACAAAGTAAATCCTTTAGTTGTTGGTGCTGGGGATTGATCTGTATAAACAACGAGATAATAAAAGTTGAGAAGAGTGAATACAAATATTTTACGTGGAAAAACCCCTCTAAAGAGGATAAAAAATCACGGGCAAAGATAATTTCACTAAAATGGAAAAAATGAAGGGTACAAAAGATGGAGATAAAATTAAACTCAAAACCCGAAATAAGAACCCCCAAAGCGTAAACACAAAATTCTCTGAAAGCTTGTAAAACCTATACCTAAATGTGTTATAAGTTATCTTCTTAAGGTGAAAAAAGGAGCTATTTATAAGCTAAATTCATAGGTCAAATAATATTAAAATAACCTACACTAATAAGAGTTTAGGTGGGAAACTAATATTAAAATAATCTACACTAATCAAAGTTTAAGTGAAAAACTAAAAATAGAGTTTAGCTGGGAGAAGACAAGTCAAAAAATGCGAGGCATAACTCAACAAATCTCCACATTGACTCGTATTTCCATAATGCCTTCTTTGCCAAAGCCAGCTACGGGCTTATCCTGAACTATGTAGGATGTTTAACTGATTCGAAGCTATGCTTAGAAGTTGGAAGTCTTCTAGTCTTCGACTTGTGCACTGCCAAATCAAAACTGACCTGAGTCTGATTTCCACGAACGCAATGCCCTATCTTTTCAAAACTTGTATCCAAAAGAGAACCTCTTTTCTACAAAACAATCATACTGTTAGCTCGATAAATCAAACCGAAATTGATAAGAGGGGTGAATTGACTTTTAAAAATTTTGTGAAAGCTAAAAAGAAAATTGGAAGATGAACACGATAATTTAGAGTGGTTCAGCCCTAATTACCTACTCCACTACCTTAGCTTTCTACAATTAAGGATTTTTCCAAATTCACTAATTTAATAACCTTTAAGGATAATGTTTAACCTTACAACTCCCTTAAGATTTCCACCCCAAATCTTAAGACACAAGCCCTTTCAAGGTACATATAAGCAAACAAAGAAATAATCTTTACAAGATCAAAGTGTTTACAAATTAAGCTTAAATACAATGAAATACACTTGAGCAAAAGAATAGAAGTAAAACTCACAAGTGTATGTAAAAAGAATATGGAAATAGTAAGCTCAAAGGTTGTTTGATTGATGATTTTTGCTTGAAAGTACTTTATTGTTGTTGTAGGATCTTAAGAAGTTAGTATTTATACTTCCTAATTGATTTCCAACCGTTGAGGTTGTTGGTGTTATGAATAGAGCCGTTGGGGATGTAAAAATCAGATCATATAATCAACCCACAGCACCGAGTATCGATACCATAAAAAATGGTATCAATAAATTTTGCAATAAATGCTAAATTCAGTGACTGTTGGAGTTTTACTATCGATATCAAAACAATTTTATCGATACTTTATAACAAGGTATCAATACAGTATCGATACTTTGTAGGTTTTGTGAGAAACATAATGCTATTTTGATATTGCTTTTAAGAAGGGGTATCGAAATTTCAAAAAATATTGACACTTAATCAAAAGGTATCGATACTTATTAGGGTTTGTGAAAACAAAATTCCACTTTGGTATCGTTTTTAAGAAAATGTATCGATAATTCAGAAAATATCAATACTTGGCCAAAAAAGTACCGATACTTTTTGGCCTAGTGCAATTTTGACTTGTTTAAAATTTGTTTGATTTATTAAAAGTCTTTTTACTAAGTGAAAATCATTTCAACTTTGATTTTAAAGTTGTTTCAAAAAATTTTTAAGAGTTCAAAGTAGATGTTCAACATTTTATCTCTTAGATTTTAATTTTAAATAAATCATTCTATCAATTTTGTTTAATTTTAATTTTTATTCAAAACTAGTTCAATTTCTTATATAAAAACATTTTATCAAAAAAATCTTGGTTTAATACATACCTTGTTCCCTTCTATGACCAAGTTGTCTCTGTTTTAAATGAGTCCACTTCAACTCTTTAACAGATGAGAGACGTCTTGTTTTACTAGTCACCGATTCTTCTAGAACATAAAGTCTGTCAATATTTTTACCTTTCATCGAAATAAGAGCCCCATGAGATACCTTAATGTCACTTGACTTGATGTTAATTCTACAACCTTTCTTGTCCAAAATTCCCATGGAGATGAGATTTTTCTTTAAGTTAGGCAAGTGTCTGACATCTTACAGTGTCCTAATTGTCTCATCGTGCATCCTGATCTAAACAGTCCATTACTGGTTACCTTACTAGGTGAACTATTCCCCATGTGCACAATTTCACCTTCAACTGAACTGTATGTGGAGAACCAGTCTCTATTGGGAGACATGTGAAACGAGCACACTGAATCTAGGATCTAGTCAGACATCAGCTCGAAGCTTTCACTTGTTGACACCTACAAGAAATCATCACCCTTGCCATTGGCCAAATTAACACCAGTTAAAATTTCCTCGTCGCTCTCAGCATTCATTTTATTTCACAGTTTGTAACAATTTGCCTTAACGTGACCTAATTTCTTACAATAGCAACATCTTTTGTCTTGCTTCCTTGATGCTACCAAAATCGAGGTTTGCTTATCTTACTTACTATCCAAACCAAACTTAGTGTCGAGTTTGTCTTTGCTCAACAGATGACCCTTCACATCCTCAAATGAGAGATTATCTCTGTTATAAATCAAGGTCTTCTTGAAAGACTTGTATGAAGGGGGTAAAGAGTACAATAATAGTATAGTTTGATCTTTATCGTCAACCTAAACCTCAAAATTTTTTAAATAATTTAAAAGAGTAATAAATTGACTGATGTGACCTCTAAGGTGCTCACTTTCGTCCATACGGAACGTGTATATACGTTGTTTCAACACCAATCGGTTAGCCAAGACTTAGTCGTATAGAGGGTTTCTAACCTTTTTCCATAAGGTGAATTTCGTTTTCTCCATCAAAACTTTTGCAACACATTAATTGTTAGACATAATTGAATCGTGGACAAATCCTTTTTATCTAAATTTTCCCATTTTGATTTATCCATGTTTGGAGGTTTGTTCTCTGTAAGGACCTTTTTAAGATCACCCTGAATCAAAATTGCCGTCATTCAAACTTGCCTCAGATTGAAATTTGTGATGCCATCGAACTTATCAATATCAAACCTTGTTGTTGCCATATTTGAATGGGTTGATTACGGAAATCGAACTAATTTTGATAGCAGTTTGTTAGGGATCGACCTGTATAAACAACGAGATAATAAAAGTTAAAAAGAATGAATACAAATATTTTACGTGGAAAAAACCCTCTGCAGAGGATAAAAAACCACAAGTAAGGATAATTTCACTAAAACGAAAAAAACGAAGAGTGCAAAGATGGAGATAAAAAAAACCCTGAAACTCGAAATAAGAACCCTTAAAACGTAAACACAAAATTCTCTGAAAGCTTGTAAAAGTTAATACCTAAATGTGTAATGTGTTATTTTTCTAGTTGGAAAAAGAGCCTATTTATAAACTAAATTTGTAGGTCAAATAATATTAAAATAACCTATACTGATAAGAGGTTAAGTGAAAAACTAAAAATAGAGTTTAACTAGGAGAATAGAAGCCAAAAAATACGAGGCATAACTCCATAGTTGGCATTGATCAGGTGCGAGGGTTGTCCTTATCTTAACTTCTCTCTTTAACTTCATCATCCCCCAAATTTATCATTTCTATCTCTTCTCGATGAGGCTCCATGGGTTTTTTCTCCTACTCCACCAATTTCAAGATCTCTTCTAGTATGTCAACTTTGTCTTTAGTTTCAAGATCATTGGAATGGATTGTATCATGAAAATTTGGTTCGATAATGTCATTAAGATAATTTATTTGTTCATTATGAGAATCCTTAAAATATCTATGAATACATATATTGGTATACATATAATGGAAACAAATGAACAAATAATATAATTTAACGAGTGAAAATATAATCTGAGCTCAATTTCATTAAAAAAGAACCATTTTACATAGTTTAGAAATACAAAAAAAGGGCCTCTCATTTACATAGTTTAGAAATACAAAAAAAGGCCTCTCATTAAATCATTGCCTTCATTGCCTTTGTTATTAAACATACAAGAAGAAAAACCTTGAAAACAAAAATGTTGAAAATTATATCTCAACAATTTCACGGATAATAGGCAACAATATGAGTTGCCAATTATTTAGCCCAGCCGGGTCATAGTGGACCTAGTCGTTTTCCTCTAACGACTCTTCCTTTCGCACTATAGTTAAATCCAATATGACTCCATCAATCTCCAACCTACTTGGAACACTGTTTAGATCCACATACCTCTTAGAGTGAAAAGTCTCGTAGAGCAAAAGAATTGCAAGCCTTTTAACTTTTCGGTTCCTATCCATTTAGCTGTGCCACTATCTTCTCTCCATTTTCCTTCCTAGTTCTTTCAACATCTTTCCTTGTCAATTTGTGGCCCATTCCTCTCATGTCTCTTTGGGTGGGAATATTTAAAGGCTTTTAGATGACTTACAAATACTTTTTCAATCTTGATTTAATTTGCCAAGCGTTCCTAACTATTTAAGCATATAATATATTCGTAGTTCGAGGCACATGAGGCTTAGGAATTCTCGCTTCTTCTGCAACATAAGAGGCATGATCGTGTCCCAGCGTGCGTGTGCGGAAGCTTAGAAACATGCAATTAAATATAAAAATAGATGTGGTATTTATAAGTGTACAAGTCGAATTGTAATATAATTTTGTTATTTACAACGAAAGACTTTGGAAATATTTTAAGGAATTATTACAAGCAAATTTGACATGAGCTTGTAGTAGTATTGGGCCAATCCCAGCTTTACAAAATTCAATTCGGAGTTCAGAAATGAACCCACTAATTTGGGTTTCGGTTGTTTTGGGCCTAAACAAAAGGATTACAGTCTTCTAGAATCTGGAACAGTACAAAGGAGATCAGTTAAGGAGCAATCAAATGTTCAAAATTGAAAAAAAGAGGAGAGAGTGAAAAACCCTTGTTCTCTCCCACGTTTTTATATCAATGTCGGATGTCATGGTCGACCATACACAAAAACTGGAAGAAACAGCCGTCCCAAACAACTTAGAGCAACAGGACAAACAAGACGAAGAACAACCGCAGCAATCAGTACAAGAAAATGCAGAATATGAAGATGAAGAGTTACACAAGCATCTGGTCCCTGACATAATCCAACTTCCTCTCATTCCCCCCTCTGCTGTTGAATTCAACTTTGCCTCTTACTTTGCTCCAGGTTCTCCACCCCTCTTCTTTTTCAATCAATAATGGATTATCTATTTTTTGTGGGTTTTGCTAAGGAACCCATAGGGCGTAGGCGCTTTAAGTTACATGATTTTATTTATAGTACCGGTTTTGTGTTAAACGCAATAGCTAATAACTTGGTTCGTGATTTTCTACGCATTGGTTGAAGATGTCAGTGAATAATAATTATTTTTAATAAAGTGTTCTGAGCCCTAAAATAAAGTTAAAATTTACAGATTTTATGAAACCAGGAAACGATCAGTATGTTTATCGTCATGCCAATGGGTAAGAATCCCAAACTTTTCTTGGGGTTTTATAAAATGGAAATTTTGAATTGAGAAAAGCCTTAAGTAATATGAATTTGTAGATTGTGTGTTGTTGGCCTGGCTTCAACTCATTTGGCATTTAAGGATAAGGGTGGGATCACGGCCGTTGATTTCAATGTTGGCAAATCCGATCGCAGTGGTATGAAAGTCACCGGAAAGAGAAAAAAGGTATATCTCTCTCTCTCTTTTATTTCTGTAATTCATTATTAACAATTTTTTTTTTGGGGGGGGGTTAAAGAGGTTTATCCTTGTGATACTTAATTGTTAGTAATTCTTTTAAATTGTGAAAACAAACATAAAATGCATTATCACTTGTTATTAGGATATCCAAGAGTTTAATCCCTGCATTTAGCTTTGACGAAGTCTTATTGAAGTTAAATATGTCACTTTTCTAGAATGCTCAACACTTCGAGTCCAATACAGCTTTGTGTAAGGTTTGCACCAATGGTGATTCATATATTGTAAGGTGGGTATGATTATTTTCGCGTTTTATCTCTCCCTCCTTTCGTTTCCTTTTTTGTCCGTATTTGAAATGAATAGCAGTTTCGGGCAGGTGTTGTGTTAAAGGCTCTCTTTTGGAAGTGAATGAAAGATTAATCAAACAGCCAGAGCTGCTTCATTCATCAGTGAGTATAATAATTAGCTACTCTTTTTACTGGTTCTTCAGTTCATATATGTTCATAACATCGGCATTTTGTGGTTGAAATTGAATGCTTGTGAGTTGTGATGGTGACATATCTTTGTCATCTCAAGCACTCCATGCTCTTCCCAATAATTCGAAAGGCATATGTTACGATAAAAGACAATTAATATTTTTAAAGCATCGCATAAGTTGGTGAATCAGACTATACAGTTCATGGAGAAGAAAGAAATAATCATATAACCTATAATATTGGTGTAAATGTTAGTCAAGAAAATTCCAAATATATTCATGCGAATTGTGAATAAAAAATTGTGGAGAACTGGTAATCTAAATCTTGTAAGCTCTTCGAGGCAAAGGTCGAATTTTTGTTACTGGGAACAACATTGTAATATTATTTAGCTTGGAACTCGTTTAGTTTAATAATGTCTTGTGTAAGTGTGACAAAGTTTCTTCTGTTGTTAAAACTAGGATTTATTGTTGTTTTTGAGTGCAGGCAGATAGAGAAGGATACATAGCAATTATAATGCCAAAGCCAGCAGACTGGCTGAAGGTCAAGGCTTCCTTGTTGAGCCTTGAAGAATTCAAGAAATTGAGAGTACTTTGCTGAACTTAAACTGCAGAAATACAGGAACCAAGAGAAGCCTGCTCTATACTTGATCGCAGAATTCAAGCAGAAGGAATCCCTTCATCAACGGTTTTTCTGATTGCGAAAAGCTCTATACTTCTACTTTCCTAGATTTGGGTCGGGTGAATTATGCAACACAATGCTTCATTTTTTGTTTGTATTTTCTTCAGCTAAATAATTTAATAGTAGAACTGTTATTTTCCAATCCCATGAATGATAGAAGCAAAAAAAGTAAAGCCATTTTCAACTTCTTGATGCAGATGATTAATGATGATTTTTACATTTACAAAGACAAAGTGCAAACTTCTCTATGCAAAACTAACTTTCAGATTTTAATGTAAATGGAGCCTGCATGTATATTATATATATTTATACAAAGAATGAAACAATTCTTGATCCAAACAGGAAATAAAAGAACCGGCAATGGCTGAACTCTATAGCTGTCAATTCTTTAACCTTGATAACTGTAAAGCCGGAGAATTGACATACCTTCAATCTTCAAGGCACATAATCATGCCATGATCAATGTCTTCACTTCACTCTATGAGCATTACCAAGGATTATGCTTGAAAGCATGGATAAACTATGGCAGCGAATCGACTATTTCTTCTATAACGTGCCTTCTGGATCTGTTAATCGTATGAAAACATAACTTAGTATGTTCCTCAAGCTCTTTCAGTTGTTCCAAGAAGCTTGAATTGTGCATTCGAAATTCCCTTACAACCTCCTTCAGTACCTCAATCTTTCCATTTCTAATGCACATATTAGCTATGGCTTTAAGGTGCTCGATCTCATCGTGCAGTCTCCATACCAGTCTACTTATGGTATCGAAATCATTGATCAAAATGTAAATCCCTTTAGCTGAGATATCAAGTTGCTCACCAAGTCTTTGAAGCAAGCTTGTGTTATGCCCTTGCTGAATAGATGATGACCCGGTTTTCTTCTTCTTCTTCTTCTTCCTTATGCCGATGAACCAGGCGGCAACTCCCGGTGCTGCTACAATCCCAATCATGCTGTGGAATGCAAGTATGAGCAAGGCAATCACGAGAGTTGTATTAGAAATTACTAAACAAAGACTCCCAATCTGTTTGGAGATCTTTTTGGATTTGGCTTTCCGTTTTATCTTTTCACGTTTGGATGTTAGCTTTCGGAACAAATCCAGGTTATTCTCATGAATCCTCCGGAATTGCGGTGGAGTAATGATCGACAATGGATTTTTAAGCAATGCAAATCCTTGTAGCTCCTTGAGTATGACGCTGCATTGTTCATCCGAAAAATCTTGAACCCTCTTGCTTATCTTGATCACCTTTCTAATCTTTTGATAATAAACGCGCGTTTGATGGATGCTTCGAAGGAGTAGTTCACACAAATTACAGGCTTCCAAGCCAGCATCGAAATAGTCTAGAAGAAGGTGATGAACATTCAAGCTCTCTATTTTATCTAGTGTTTCTTGCCTTGGTTTAAGCAGGTACTCCGACAGGTTTTTTTGATGACCAGGAATCGATGACGTTGAAGGGAGTCTATCAAAGCTAGTAATTTGATTAAACTGCCCATGAACTTGACTCCACATTTCCACATAAGACTTGGTTCTAAAAGCTTCCTTGTATTCTTCATTAACATTTGTCTTGTCACTCAAGTTACTTCCACGCCTCATCTCTGATCTCCCTGAGATAAACAAGAAATCTAATCAGCTTTTCAATCCATGAAACCAAACAACCAAAACCCAGAAATCCATTTCATGTGAATATCAACTGACCTGATGTTATCTTCGTGAAGCGGATCATCTTTTTCCCTGAAGACAAGTTTGCTTCTGATTTTTAAAACTTTCTCGTCAAGACAGTTTCAGTGAAACAGATCAAGGATTGATTGCTTTAGCTAATATTTATATGCAAAGAGTTGGATGACTTGGAAGGGTTCGAAGAGTTAATATAATATAAACAAATGGCAGTTAATCAGAGGGCCGAAATCTTTATAGCTTTGATAACACGATAGCGTCGCTCGTCACGGTTGTTAATCTACGTGTAATGGCTTGAGACAAAGAGCAAGCTTGGCCCTTAACATAAAATAATGCAGCACAGTTCGGAGGTTACGAGTTTTGAAGTTTTCTCATACGCTATTAATTTGTTTAGTTTTCTTTTCATTTATCCATTTCAAATCAATATTTTTTTTTATTTCCTTTTCTGGTAAATTTAAATCATGCTTTCAAGTCTAACCCTATAAGTTATATAAACGTGTTCTCGAAACTTCAGTTTGAAGATGCTGACCATTATTTCATTTATGCTTCAAGTTGAAGCTCTTTTTTTTTTCCCTTCTTTTTTAGATTTTAACAAAATTGTATTTGTTAAAAGAAATACTCTTTCTATTCCGAAAGGAAAGCAATTAAGAAGATATTGGATATTAGTTGTAAAATGCGCATTTATTTTTTAATTCATGAAATAATATATATTTAAAATTTCAAGAAAATAAATTAATATAATTAAGACCTTTTCAACAATAAATGCTCTCTCGATGGCTATGGCTCATTGGGTAAGGTTACAAACGAGGGTGGAGTGGCCATGGATATGGACAATGGCAGGTGACCCTCGTTCAAGGACATTCTGTTGAATGATGTAGGAGATGGTTAGGCGGATATGACTAATTTTGAGGATGAAGATATTGATCTTTTAGAAGGTGATGCTGAAACAGGGTCAGTTACGTGTGTCCCCTCTATTCGTTTCTCCTAGAGAGTACATTCTTTCCTTGAGCAAAGTATGACAAAAACTGTTATTGTCTAACTTTTTGGGGGGAAGATTATTTCAACATTTTGTCTAATAAGATTCAGGCTTTATGGAACTCATCTCAATTGATCCAACTTATGGACGTTGAGAATGATTATTTTCTGGTAAGGTTTAAATCGATGCCTGATTGTAAGAGAGTTCTCTTAGAAGGTTTAGGCAATATTTGTCAACACAACTATGGTCCCCTCCTTTCTCAACTGCGCAGCCATACCCTTTGAAGGTGGTGGCTTGGATTAGGCTTCCTGAATTGCTTAGAGAAATGTATAAGCGTAGTATCCTGCATGCAATTGGCGAAATGATGGGAAAAATAATCAAGGTCGACTACATGTCTGAAGATGGTTTGAAAGTCAACTGTGCAGCCATACCCTTTGAAGGTGGTGGCTTGGATTAGGCTTCCTAGATTGCCTAGTGAAATGCATAAGCATAGTATTTTGCATGCAATTGGTGAAACGACAATGAAAGTAATCAAGGTGGACTCGAGGACTGATAAAATACTTCGAGAGGATGCTTTGTTCAAATGGTAGTTTGTGTGAATCTTAGTAAGCCATTTTTATTGAAAACCATGATTGAAGACTTGTTAAAGAGGGTTGAATGTAACGACCCGAATTTCAATGGTGACGGAAAACGTAATTTTAGAATCTTATTTCCGTAAATCGAGTCTGTAAGGATGAAATATAAAGATTTATGAAGTTTTTATGAAAATATAATAAATTTCGGTCAAGTAATTTAACCGAAATATTAGTTAATTAAAGCTTAGGGACTAAATTGTAAAAGTCCAATCACTGTTAAGTTTTAATTAAGAAAAGATTTGAGGACCAAGATAACAATTATTCAAAAGATCAAAATGATAAATAAACCAATTCATAAACATAAGATAGTGGATGTTGATGATGTTTCCACTTAGACTAATTACTAGTTAGATTAGAATAATAAAATTTTAATTAAACTAATTAAATAAATTTAATTAAAGCCTAAACTAACTATAAATATAAAAGTTAGTGGGATGATAACCAAAAATGTCATCATCTTCAAGTCTTGCACTATCCACCATAGATGAAAAAGAAAGAAGTTAAAAAATTTCTTCAAACATTGGATAAGGTAACCAAACTTTTGTAATTTCCATAGATTTATGGTCATGGGAGCTTGATGTAGCTAGCCCATGTATCAATTTGTTTAATTGTTGAGTTTTTAGAAATTTGTCATTAAAGAGAAATTGATGAATTAGACTTGAATTTGATAGATATTAAGCTTGGATCATGATAAGGACTAACTTGTAAAGCTAATTAAGCTTGTTAGATAACTCTGTAACATTAGGGAATAAATTGAATAAATTGAAAACTTGTTATCAAGGTGTGCTATAAATAGAAATATAAAGTCCCTAATTAAAGAATAAATGTGAAATCGAATTTTGATCTGAAGCTAATTATAGAAATATATGCATATCTTGAGTATAAGGACTAAATTGAATAAAATTTATAACATGAGTGGCTATGTATTGATTGTGAATTGAGTGTAATCTGATATAGTTTTATTTATTGAATTATCGAATGTAACGAAAGACGACGCAAGATCATCACAAGAGAAAGAAAATGTGAGAGTCATTGGCAAGTAGCCGAATTATCGATTTGTACTTTTACGATTCGAGATCATTATATATACATTTACATGTTGACTGCATGAATAACTATTGAAGTAAGTTTATATTATTGTTTAAAATTATTTGTATTAAATGATTATGAATGTCGAGAAAATTGGACTGAATTGAATATAGTATAAAAGGTGTGTGATATAATTGATATATGATCTATAATGTGAATATAGTATGAACTATGTTATGTGAAATTAGATACACATGAATTGATTATGAAATGAAATGAGGCTATGACATATGAATGGTTGATGCCCATGTAAATTTAGTAGAAAGACTAGGATAAAATTGACATGCTAATAGGGTCACATGCATATTTCTATACGAGTTTGTTAACGATGTGGAGATTATGATGTCATTTGGGATCCAACATTTGTTGCGGATCATCAAGTATTTATTATCTCTCTGGAGACACTGGTGTGGTGAAAGGATATATTTGCATATGTATATGCATTTTTTGCCTACGGGCTTTGCATGTAGGTGAATTGGTGTGGTGTAATTTATGCTTATACTAGCTATCTTGATGTGGTGTAGTTCACCTACGTTTCCAAGTCCGTTTTTACTAAGGCTGCATTAGGCGAAACGTTAAATTGAATTTTGAAATCGGATTATAAAATATGAATTTGATGAATGAGATTTGAATTGAATGATGATATGCATTGACATCATAAGTATACATATGTGAAATGTGATTTATGATAGCATGTGAAAGACCATATGAACTGGTTTATACGAGCCCGAAGGGTCAATATGGAGATGTAACGAATCAATATATTTGATACAAAAATAGGATAATGATACATTTAAATGGTTTGAATTGTAATGAGATTGAATGTATTATTGTAATAGAAATAAAAGGTATGGTATATATATTGATTGTTAATGGTGATAATATATGAAACGTGTAACCCTCTAAACTCGGCCTAGACGTTAAGACCGAATTTGAAAGATTACATTGGCCACTGAAATAGCCTAGCAGAACTATCAAAGTTTAAAAACAGTTGTTTAAAACATTTGCTTTAATTTCTGAAGAAAACTTATTGTGTTTCAAAAGTGTTACAATTTAGTTTCAAACATTGGTTGATCTTAATGATTGTTTTGCAGAAGTTGAATTCTAAAATTATAAATGTATATATTTTTCAAACCTTATTTACTTAGTCATGTAGCGAGAAAGTGATATCGAATATAGTTTTAATAAAAACCATATTTCATGCATAATTAATTAAAGGCATAATTGTAAAAAATACCCTCAACGTTTGGGGGTTTTGGTTTTTGTGCTCTTGACCTTTTTTTTATTGAAACCTTTAATATTACGATTTTTTCAGAAATCAGCCCAATTTTAATAATAAACATGAGTTGACCATTAGTTTAACAACAGGTAAAAAAAAGTCTATGTGGCATGTCATATAAGCATAATGTCATAGATGACATCATCAAAAATTTTTTTCTTTTTCTTTTTCCATCTTCTTTCTTCTTCTCGCTTCCCCTCTAAAACATTTTTTTTTCTCAACGCTTCCCTAGATTTTCTCTTTTTCCAAACACATCTTTAGTTTCTTTCTTTCTTTCCAGATTTTCTCAACACCTCCATGGTTATTAGTTTTTTTTCTAATTAACACATCTTTGTTAATGAAATGACATATAACAAACATCTAAAAGGGCGTGCAAACTAATGAAATCCATCTTTAGTTTTCTCACCATTTTCTTTAGTTTTCTCACCAACCAAACAAAATAAAATGAATCTATACAACAAAAAGAAGCTAACTTTCTAGTGTTTTAACAAAAACCCAACAAATCCCACATCCCAATTTATACTAATTTAGTTAGATCTACCAACTTTAACCTCCAAATTCAGCATTGAGAAAATCTGGGAAAGCATTGAGAAAAAAAATCTAAGAAAGCATTGAGAAAATTTTTTTGGAACACATACTTTTTCTTCTTGATTTAAAGTTCAATTATAGAACAAGACGAGAAGGCTTTTGATTGAAGCTTAATTATGATGCATAATTTGATATTGCAGTGATTTGCAGGGGCTCTAATAGTGATAATGCCCTTACACCTCTGTTGAAACCATTACAATTCGTCAACTCTGCTCCTTGGCAAGTCAGAGAGGTTGATCTCATGTTATTGTGAAGTTTTGATTGCCTGCAGCTTATCCAAAGATTAAAGAAGTCGGTTTCTTGTAAAGATTGGATAATATTAGGCTCTTAGTGTAATATTGTGTTTTCTTGGTTAGCTGGTTTGACAGGGTAGGTAATTAGAATCATGTTTTTTTTTGTTGTAAGATTGTAAGATTGTGTTTTCTTGGTTAGTCACATGTTTCTCAAATCCAAATCATGTTTCTAAATAAGATAATTCGAATTTGGGTGTTTGGAAAGAGAGAAAATCTGGGAAATCATTGAGAAAAAAAATGTTTTAGAAAGGAAGAGAGAAAGAGAGAAGAAGAAAAAAAATGGAAAAAAATGAAAAAAAATTATTTTGATGATGTCATCTATGACATCATGCTTATATGACATGCCACATAGGCTATTTTGTTGACCTGCCATTTGACTGATGGCGTTTACCGTTAAAATTGGGCTAATTTTTGAAAAAATTGTAACATTGAGGGTTAATAAAAAAAAGGGTCAAGGGCACAAAACAAAACCCCCCCAAACATTGAGGGTATTTTTTTATTTTTATTTTTGCAATTTTGCCTTAATTAAAACCCATATTCCTACCTCTTATAATCAAAATAAATGTCATGCATGCTATATAAATCCCAAAATCTAAGTCTCATGCCATAGTTCAAAATAGTTCAAAAAGAAAACAATATATTTTCTAAATAATAAAAACCTTCCAATAATAAATCTAAAATATTCTTAAAAAATGATTTGAGCTGAGACCTTTCAGATGCTAAGTCCGCCTCTTAACTTGGCGGGTTGTCTGTAAAGATGAAAATTTAAGGGGAGTGAGATCAAGAAGCTTAGTATAAGTCCGTTCTCAAGCGAACCATTGCAGAACAATAGTCAAAGCATAAAAATAATAGTTCTTAGAACATTTGCAATTGCATAGCATAGCGGAATTCGACAATTCATTCAGGCATGCTGAAGAATTTCAATGCAATGCATAAATAATAGGAAAATACTTACCTATACTCCACTACACTCCTTAATAAGAGTTCCTCAAAACTCTTCCAACCATAACACTCCAGTTTGTGGATGAACCACTAGTATTTGCAAATAAATTGCTAATAGTAAAAATTGTGGAAGAACCACCAGTATTTTAAAAAAGGTTTGTAGATAGTCTGCTTGTAAGATATGGATGAACCACCAGTGTTTGCAGATAAATTGTCAATAGGTTGTGGATGAACCACCAGTGTTTGCAAATTATTAAACTGCCAATACTTTCTCTTTACAATTGTCCCACCCCATGCAATGCAACATGACATACTAGTAACAGTACAATACATAAACAGTAGACATGCTTAACATGTATTCAGTCTAACAGAGGCAGTAGACATGCTTAATATGTATTCAATTCAACAGTAACAGTAGGCATGCTGAGCATGTAATCAGTAATACAGTGGTAAAAATAACAGTAACAGTTTATCAGAAATATAGTGATAATAGTCATGTAACATTCACATATCATACATTATAATAGTAGCAATTCAGTCATCAACTCACAGATTTTAGCATATTTATAATAACAAGGACTTAATTGAGTGAATAAAATTTATAAAAATAATTTGGGGACTATACAGGGACTAAATTAAACAATTTAAAAAATTCAGGGCAAAACTGTAAAATAGGGGTCATACGGCTATGTGGTCAGGCCGTGTGAGAAGCTATAGGCTGTGTGGAAGGGTTACATGGCTGTGTGGGCAGATCGTGTGGCAAACGTAAAAATTACCCTACAGGAGAGACACAACCATGTGACAGGCCGTGTGGTTCATGGACTAGCCTAGGGTTTACAGAGGCACAAGCCCATGAGGTCTACACGCCTATGTGGGAGATCGTGTGGCCCTAATCCTACACACGATCACCACCGATTCACTTGGAAAAGAATACACACCTTTCACTATAGGTTCGACTGACGTTTCTCACGATCGATTTTGATCCGATTCACCTAGATTCGGTCCTTCAACCACAAATATACACAATTAACAATTGGCATCAAGATTTAGGCAAGATTCACAAAATATTGATTAATCAGATGAAAGATTTACGTAATATATTTGTACAATGGGATTACAAAATCTAATAATTGAAATAAAGAATACTTACCACTTCTTGGCTAAGATATCAAATGCTACTGACGAAGGTTCTAAATACCAATAGAAATTAAACGAACAAGGAACGATCTGGTAGGGAAAGAAAAATAATTAACATCACAAAGATTTGCAAAATTTGGTACAAGAATGAGAGAAAATGACAGAAAAATTAAATAACAGAAGATGGAGAAAAAATACTACTAGGGTTTGAAAAAAGACAATTTGAAAATCTAATTAGTAAAAGAAGAGAAAAAGATGGTGAAATTCTAATTCTATTTGAATTTTGAGGATGAGCAATATATGAATTCTAATTAGGAAAGAATTGGTTAAATTCCTAGGGTTTGTAAATCCTAGAGGCAGCACATGCATTTTTCCCAAGTTTTTCCGAACTTGAAATTAAAATGAAGGAGGAAGGGGAGAAGAGGTGGTGAAACCTAGGATCTCTAGGAATACTGATGCTTTAACCATTGAGCCTGTTTCTCATTTCTTGTTTATTTTAAACACTTAATTGTATATATATCTTTTAGGGCGTATTTGATGAAATTACGAAATTAAAAAGGGGAAGGAGGGCTCGAACTTAGGTCTTTTGGGAAGGGCTCTAGCGCTTTAACCATTTAGCTTATCGCTTATTTCTTGCTTAATTCAAACACCTAATTGCATATAAATTTTAAGGCAGTAATTTAGGCATTTAAACAAGGCTTTGTTAAAAATTAAAAGAAATGAGAGAAAGGGGACTAGAACCCAGATCCCTAACAAAATTCTACTACTAGATAACCACTTGGCCAGATACTCAATTTTGTTTAAACTCTTACAATATTTATTCTTAAAACGAGGTGTGACACTTACTAGGGTTTGGAGAAAAATTGCACAAAATAAAACTAATGCAAGGGAAGGGATTTGAACTTAGATTTCCAGGACAAATTCACTAACACTTAACCACTCGATAACTCGTTTATTTTCAAATGCACAAATGTAACCTTTATAAATTCGGGCGTGGCTACTGTCAATTTCACAAACCCTGATTTGACTAACCCTATTTTTGAGATGTGACAAAATGGTTCATATGACATATATTGGTGGAAATGTTATTGTTAAAATTTAACCTACACTAGTTGTATTTATCGTGTTACTATTTTGTTTATATGAATTTTATCAATTGAGTTGATGAAGATCGAATAGAAAGAAATGAATAGATAATATGGTATAGAATGAAATGAATGAGTTATGAATTGCCATATATGACTTAATAGATGTGTATAAGCTTGGCTAAATGAATTTATACCTCATCTTGGTATTTTGGTTTGAATGGTACATGAATTGGTTGAATCTAAAATATGTATTGAATGTGTTCATGTTGCTAATGCTTTTGAATTAGTGACTTGAATCATAAAAATACCACTGAGCTTTATCGCTTAATGTACGGTTTGTTTATTTCGTGTCTAGATTGTAGTAGATTCTAAAGTCTTGAAATGTGATTCAACATCCAATCAACAGTCTTCAACTTAACAATGTTTGTATAGTCCCTTTTTGTTTTGATATATGGCATGTACCTAGGTATTGAGTCGATTCGTATTATATATGATCCTGTTAATAATTCGTATTATAAATTGATATTTTTGAAGTTAGAATGAACTTGATATGCAAATGTGATAATAGGTGGGATGTATGAAATGGTACCAAATGGTTAATTTGGAAGTTTGAATAATCATGTTAACATGAATTGCATAATTGTTGGTTTTGTGTAAGTGATATTGGTATAATAGTACAAATGCATGAAATGAGATAAATATTCATTTGTTTTAGGTCTTATAAATTGGTACCAATTCGACTCTTTGGAAATAGACAGTCCGGTCACGAAGTTGGGCTTTTAGAGCTGTGAAAAGAGCAAATCAGTGAGTTACATTGTGACCTGGAACCTCCGAAGTCACGTTAATCCGATAGTTTGAAAATTTTATAGTTTGGTCCTTATTCAATCTCGAGTCATCTAACGAGCTTTCATAAGCTTTTATAAGGTTTGTATATAATTGTGTAACATGTGGTAATATTGTTTTGAACTTAATAATATGTATTTACTGTTAAATTGAGCTGTAATTAGATCGTAGCTGCTATAGAAATAAATTTGGCATCCGATAACTTGGACATGGCAATTGGGTCAAGTATGGGGTGTTACATTGAATATGAAGTATTTTCTAATATATGTTTTCATTATGGTGTATATGATCATCTTAAGGAAGTTTGTCCTAATCTCTAGAGTAATGTAAGTGATGTGAGTATGGAGAAGGATACCCTGTTAGCTTCTTATTCTATTAATGCAAAAGTAGAGTTGGAGAAGTTTGGACCATGAATGGTTGTTGATCGTTAGCAAAGAAGACAAATAAGGAATGTGGTTGAAACTGGTATGGATATTATAATTTTAGGAATTTTTAAGGTGAGATCAAGATATTTTTCAATAACTAATTTGGAGGATAGTTGTATAGTATCCAAACGAGCTAATAGTATGGATGTATCTAAAAAAACTATGTCAAACATTTGTGTGTATCTTTTGACGACTAGCCTTGCCTTATACTCGTTTATACAATCATTAGGGTTGAATTTGGTTTTGCAAACCCATTTAACCTTGATAGGTTTCTTGTGTGAAGGTCTATCCACTAACTTCCAAGTGTCATTTTTTTTCAATCATATTTATCTCCTCCTGCATTGCAACCCTCCATTTTTCATGTTCAACAACTTCAACAAAAATGACTGGTTCAAAAACAGCTACATTACATCTCTAATAAATATAAAAAAATGTTCTTTTGTCGATAATTGGAAGGTCATCAATGTCTTCATCAAAATACTGCTCACATGACTCATCCTAATTCCGTTTCTCTATTTCCAAAAACTTGATATCTCTACTTACCACAATTTTATTAGTATGTGGTAAGTACATTTTGTAAGTTTTGAAGTGCTACTATATCCAATAAAGACCCTTAGTTTTGAATTTTTTTATTATCTAAATTGTCTCTTTTCACATGAGGAACATAAGAGAAATACAGACAACCAAAAGTCTTTAAATTCATTAACAATAATTTACAACTAGACCAAGCTTCAAACAATTTAGCAGAAATACTGTTGTTTTTGTAGCTTCAGCCTAGAAATTCTTTTGCAACCCTTTCTCATGCAAAAGACATCTTTTCGTCTCCAATATTGTCCTATTTGTTTTCTTTCCATGACCCCATTTTACTGTGGACTGTACAATATAGTGAGCTAATGATCAATTCATGCATCTTCAAAGAATTTGTTAAAATTTTCAGATGTGTACTTTATTCCATTGTCAAACCTTATAACCTTAATCTTGCATTCACTTTGATTTTCAACCAAAGCCTTACATCTCCAGAATACATAAAAAACTTTAGATTTGTAAGTAAGGAAATAAATGAAAAAATCTTGTAAAATCATCAATAAAGGTAATGTAGTATTTACCCCCTTTTAAAGATGGTGTCTTTTAGGGTCCACTAACAGTTGAATGGACCAACTGTAATTTTTGTGTTGCTTTCTAAGTTGATTCTTTTGGAAAAGAGAGTTTTGTTTGCTTCTTATACTGGTAGGCTATACATACAAAATGCTCTTTTTCTAGGTCAAGAAGTCCAATAACAATCTAGTTCTTTATCTAGAGCATAACATTATGATGGAAATACCCATGTTGTTTGTGCCAGAACAATGTATTGCTCTCTTGTTGTGAAACAACAACTTTCTCATCTTTCGCTATATTTAAGGAAAAAACTTTTATCTTTCATTTTCATGTTGAACATCTCTCTGCCTTCAACATGTTGAACACCTCTCTACCTTCAACATCTCTAATCAAACAATATTTATTTTCAAAAGAGACTTTGAACCTTTTCTCAAGAAACTGTCCAACACTTAACAAAATTTCGATCAATGTCAAGCACAAATAAAACATTAGAAATGAGATTTAAACCTATTTGGTTTTCTACAGCTACTATTCCTTTGCATTTTATTGGAATATACTGACCATTTTCGATTCTGACTTTATAAATAGTTGTTTTATGAAGTTCTCGAAAAATATCTTGATCATTTGTCATGTGGTTTGTATAAACACTATGCACCATCCAACTCTTAGAAGTGCTTCTGCTTGGAAAACATGTTGCAAAAAATAGTTGCTCCTCCTAGTATTGCTCAATTGTTGCACTAGTTTCTTCCTAATATTGCTGACTTCTACAAATCTTTTACACAGGTCCTTGTCTACCACATTTGTTGCATTTCATATTTGGTCTCCACCAATATTTTTCCTGAGGATGATTTTTTTTTGTAATGAGGACAAGGAAGATAGGATCCATTTCTTTGGTTGTTGTTGTTGTTTCTAGACTTTTTAACATTCTTTTTGTTTCCATTTTCCTGTGTGCCAACTTGAAAAGCTCATTCTACAAGATTCTCTGGCCTTATGAGTCTTCTATGTTTTAAAACTTGCAAAGATGTTCGTAGCTCTACTAAGGTAATACTTGAAAAATCTTTAGAATTTTCCAAGGAAGAAATAATAGCTTCATATCTTTTAGAAAGCTTAACTAAAATCTTTTCAATAATTTTTTATTAGAGAATTCTTTACCTAGCAATCTCACCTTGTTTGCAAATGTCTGCAGTTGATCAACATAATCTTTAACTGCTTCAGACTCTTTCATTCTCTTTATTTCAAATTCTTGAATCAAGTTCATCACTTAATGTTCTTGATCCTTTAATTCCCTTCATATTTTTCAATAATTTTTAGCTGTTGATTGAAATTTAAAAATTCTAGTTAGCATTGTAAAGCCACTAGAGCTAATGATTTGGCCTTATACCAAGGATAAAAAACATATTGTTAAAGCAATGTATAGAGTGGCTATTAATAATTTCATTTATATTCCCAATTTGGCTATTATGAGTTATTGACAACACATATGGAATAGTAACTTACCTTCCCAGTGAAAGTTTTTTTTTGGGAGATGATTTATTCTATAAAGGTGGTTCTTGGTCGTAGAGGCATCCATATTAATGTGAGCTATGGTAAGTTGTATGGTGCTGGTAGATATCGATCATGTTTTATTAAATTGTCTCAAGGTGAGGGTGGTTTGGATAAACTTGGAGTTCATGCTGATGCAACTTCTATACCAGATAGCATCTTGTTTCGATAGGAGCTTTGGTGATTTCAGGAACTGACTTTGAACTTACTTATGGGCTCTTTGGTTTTATAAAAATATCTTTGTTCGACAGCATAAAGATGCTGAGAGTGACCATATTTTTTTTACTAATATTTTCTTGTAGTTAAGGAAGGAGTCGAGGGAAGCTTTTGCCAAAATACCAAGCACGACCAAATTAGAACAAGCGTTGCCTAAAAGTTGGTATGTACCTCCAATAGGTTTGTTAAATGCAATACCGATTCAATTTTTTATGTTGAAGAGGTTATTAGGTTTGTTACTATCAAAAGAGATGAAAATGGGAAATTTGTTATCAGAATGATAAACCATTTTGCATATATATTAGATGTCTACTTAGCTGAAGTTGACTAAAAGCTTAAGATTTGACAAAGTGACTTTTGAGTTTGATTGCAAGGATGTCTATCCAACTGTTATGGAATATAATAAGAATTAATTGTAAAATTTAGTTAAGATTGTTAGTTGGGTTTAGTTGTTAAATGGTTAGTCAGTTAGCAGTTAGTTAATGACTTTCTATATTAAATACTCGGCTTATTCTTCTTTTGAAAGTGAAAATGAAGTTAGTTTACTTATCAATTGGGTACTTTAACATGGTATCAAGAGCCATGGATTCTTTAGTATAATTTTTTCTCTTTCCTGGTTCCTCGTGTTCATGGCAACAGATGCCGTCCCAACAGTTGACACGCCTCGGCATTCTACCAATACTAGTGAAGCAGTCCATCAGCATGGTCCTGGCAGCCTTCCTTCATCTGATGGTCATTACTTTTCCAAACATGATACTATTAAACTCAATGAGCATAATTTTCTTTTGTGGAAGCACTAGCTGCTATTGATTCTTGAAGGTTATGGTCTTGAAGGGTTTCTTAGGCACTGCTCTTCCTCCTTCTTCTTTCCTACCTAGGATCGATGGTCAGCTTGTTAATAATCCTGCATTCATTGTGCATAAAAAGCAGGATAAGTTCTTGGCCTCTTGGCTCTTGTCCACAGTCATGGATGAAATCTTAGTGCATCCAACAGTGGCAAAGACCAGCTTTGACATTTGGACAACCATTGACAGAAAGTTTGGTACCAAGTCCAATATCAAGATCTCGAGTATGCGCCATGCACTATACTCGATCAAGAAAACAAATCTTACCATCAAAGTTTACCTGTCCAAGGTCAAAAGTCTAAGTGATAGTTTGACTGCAGCTAGTAGCCTAGTTACTGAACAAGAACAAGTGAGCATTATCTTGGCAGGTCTCCTCATCGAATTTGAGTCCGTTCAAGTACTTGCTTCTACCACTCCCATGAGTCTTGAACTAGTCACTGAAATGCTTCTTGATTGTGAAGCACGACAAATGGCCCTATTGACAGAAGTGCCTTTGCAAGCTAACATGGTGTCTCAGTTACAGCAAGGTAATCTCGACAACATGAAATCTGGTTCAGATTCCAATCGTGGTTTCATCAAGGACACAGGGGTCAAGGTCGTGGGTGGTCTCGTGGTCGAGCTCGTGGTTCAGGTCGTGGGTGGCCCTGCTCTATATCACAGTGTTAGCTATGTGGTAAAATAGGATATATGGTGCAAACGTGTTATCACAGATTTGATGAGAATTTTTTTGGTCTTGATTCGAGTCCCTTAATGTCAATCAATTATCATCAGCTTAATGAGTCTCCTACATCCCATTACTCCTCGACTCACTGTTGTGGCTCGTTTTCACAGCCTTCCTCTACAGCTCCTCACTCGTCCTTTCGAGCTCTATCTTCTTCATTTCCTACTGAAAACTGGTACCCTGATTCTGGTGTAACTAACCACATCACCCCAACCATGGCTAGTCTTACCAATGCTTCTCCTTACACAGGTACAAGTCAAGTCTCCATGGGCTCATCAACCTTTATGGCTGGTTCTCGGTTGTTACACCTCAAAAATATACTACATGTTCCTACAATTTGTAAAAATTTAATATCTGTAGGGCAGTTTGTAAGAGATAATTCAGTCTATTTCGAGTTTCATCCCTTTCTGTGTTTTGTGAAGGACATAAGGACAAGGAGGACTCTACTGGAGGGCCACATGCATAATGGCTTTTATAGGTTTGACTTCTCTCAAGTTGCTTCATATAAGCCTGGTCCTGCTCAAAGTTCAGGGTCCCCTTTTTTGTGCAACGTACAGGCTCCTTCCTCCTTTGAGTTGTGGCACAACAGACTTGGACATCCTTGCCATAATACACTTGCTCGTGTTGTGCATTCTTGTAATGTGTATTTCAAGCATAACAACTTGCATTTTATGTGTACACCTTGTAATTTGGGCAAATCTCACAAGTTGCCTTTCAGTGCTTCACAAACAGAGTACTCGTTTCCCTTTGAATTAGTCGCATCTGATGTTTGGGAACCAACACATGTGCCATCAAGTGGTTTCTCTTATTATGTTTCCTTTGTTGATATGTATAGCAAGCATACTTGGCTATATTTTCTTAAAAACAAGTCTAAGGTTCTTCGTTGTTTCCTTCATTTTCACAAAATGGTTCAAGTGTAATTTGGAAAATCTATCGAAATGCTACAGAAAGACTGGGGGGCGAGTATCATTCCTTGTCCACTAAGCTCTCTCAACTTGGTATTCAATATCAAATAACTTGTCCTTATAACTCAGAACAAAATGGGGTTGCTAAAAGGAGACATTGACATATCGTTGACATGGGGCTCACACTACTAGCTCGGGCATCCATGCCTTTGGAGTACTGGTCAGCTGCCTTTTCTCATGTAGCTTATCTGATCAACGGGTTACCAACGCCTGTTTTGCAAAATCAAACTCCTTATGAGAGGCTATATAAAGCTTAACCTGACTATTCTCAACTAAAAGTGTTTAAGAGTGCGTGTTTTCCTTACCTAAGGCCCTTTCAGCACCATAAGCTACAATTTTGATCTCAGAAGTGTGTTTTTCTCGGGTTTGGTTCTAACTAAAAATGTTACAAATGCCTTGCTGAAGATGGTCGTATGTTTATCTCTCGTCATGTCTTGTTTGATGAGACATATTTTCCATTTCAAGCTGGCTTTTCTTTACCAACAATCTTGGCTCCTGTCAGGTTCCTTCATCAAATTTCTCACGTTCCTATAGTGGCATCAACTAGTCCTTCTTCTCTTGGTTTCTTACATTCACTTGAAGTTCTCCCTGCTCAGCTTCAACCCAGCCTCCTTCTATCATGCGATCTCCTAGTTCATTACCTTCACTTAGGGATTCTTCTGCAATGGCTAGTTCACCTGCATCTGGTGCTCCAGATGCCATTTCTGCAAGGTCACCTTCTCTTGTCAACTGCTATCCTACGTGCACTCGATCGAAGAATGGCATTTTTAAATTAAAACTTTTCTCCTCTACCTTGGAAGAAAAGGAGCCATCTAACATTGCTGAGGCCTTTAAAAAGTCCTGCCTGGACTACAGCTACACAAGAAGAATATGGTGCCTTAATAGCCAATAACACATGGGACCTTGTACCTCTACTTGCAGGCCGTCGAGCTGTTGGTTGCAAATGGATTTTCAAGGTTAAAAGACATGCAGATGGATCAGTAGCTCGATACAAAGGATGGTTGGTTGTTAAGGGCTATCTACAAGAGGCATGTATCAATTTTTCAGAGACCTTCAGCCTTGTGGTCAAGCCAACAACTATTCGGGTAGTGCTGGTCCTTGCTGTTTCTCTAGGGTGGTCCCTCAGACAAGTAGACATCAACAACGCGTTCTTGAATGGGGACCTGCATGAGGAGATTTATATGACACAACCACTAGGATTTGAGCAACAACAAACTGATGGTCAACAGCTTGTCTGCAGACTACGAAAGGCTCTTTATGGCCTTAAACAGGCACCTCGAGCATGGTTTCACAAACTGAAGGAGTTTTTGTTGGCTACTAAGTTTGTCACCTCTAAAGCTAACAATTCTCTCTTCATTCGACGAGCAGGATCCCAGCTACTCTATGTTTTAGTCTATGTTGATGACATAATAGTTACTGGCACTAACTCTCTTGGCATTGATCAGTTTGTCAAAGACCTTGATGTTCACTTTTCTTTGAAAGACCTGGGCCAGTTGAGCTATTTTCTTGGAATTGAAGTAACTCATATTCCGAATGGTGTTTTCTTGAGTAAGAAGAAGTACATCTTAGACTTACTTCAATGAACTTCCATGGATAGGTCGAAATCTTCTCCTACCCCAATGATGACCACTTGTCAATTGTCAGCTCATGAAGGAAGCCTAATGAGGATGAATGCTTATTCAGAAGTATTGTGGGTGCCTTGCAATATGTTGTAATAACGAGGCCAGACATTGCCTTTTATATGAACAACGTTTGTCAGTTTATGCACAAACCCTTGGATACACATTTCAAAGCTGTCAAACGGATTCTAAGGTACTTTCAAGGGATGCTAGATTATGGGTTACAGTTCACCCGAACCTTAAAGTTCCTTCTTGAAGGCTATTTTGATGCAAGTTGGGGATCGAACACTGATGATTTTCGGTCAACCTTAGGGTTTTGTGTCTTTCTTGGAGGAAATCCAATTTCATGGAGCTCCAGGAAGCAGCAACTAATGTCGAGATCCACCGCAGAGGCAGAATATAGAAGTCTGGCCCATGTCACTGCAGAAATAGTTTGGATTCAGTCATTGTTGTCTGAACTCGATGTTTCAGCTAAAAACAAAGCACTGGTTTGGTGTGATAGCTCAGTCGCAGTTGCTGTAGCAAGCAACCCTGTCATGCATTCCAAATTCAAACACGTTAAATTGCACTTATTCTTTGTCAGTGAAAAGGTTGCAAACAGGTCCTTTCAAGTAGGTCATATATTTGGACAGGATTAGATTGCTGATATCTTGACCAAGCCCTTATCATTAGGGTTGTTCGAAAAGTTTAGAAGAAGGCTTAGAGTTGTTTCCGCAAGAGGTGATGACATGAAGAAGCAGGAGAATTCGATAAGCATGGGGCATGTTATGGAATATAATAAGCATTAATTATAAAAGTTAGTTAAGATAGTTAGTTGGGTTCAGTTGTTAAATGGTTAGTCAGTTAGCAGTTTGTTAATGACTTTCTGTATTAAATACTCGGCTTATTCTTCTTTTGAAAGTGAAAACGAAGTCAGATTACTTCTCAACTGAGCACGTTAACACCAATCGACCATACAATGTGTAAATAAATAAGTTTACTCTCTTACTAAGGTAGCTTTATTATACGCAAAATCGTTTTGTTTGTCCTTTTCTCTTCCATGTTTAGCTTCTGTCTTAGGTTCAGATGTGATTCACAAAATTTTTAGGATAAGTTTAGACAATAGAAACGAATGTACAGAGTAAATCTATCAACTTGGATCTTAAATTTGTCTTTTTATCTTGATTTATTGCGAGCTGTACCATACTTTTTTATTTTTTAATGAATTTTTCATTAAAAAAGTGAACGTAAAAGATAACATGCACAATTAGTTACTATTTTTATCATGACTTAATAATTAATAATATATGTAAATCTATGCCTCATTTATTTGATGCGCTGAATATATAATGAGTTATTAATATGTGAAAATATATTAAATACCACAATTACAAGTCTTGGAACCTTATCCTTATAGATAAAGTTTTGAATCAATTTTACTTGGAGCTGAAGTGAAATTTGGAA
Organism: Gossypium hirsutum; assembly: GCF_007990345.1. Lineage (NCBI taxonomy): Eukaryota > Viridiplantae > Streptophyta > Magnoliopsida > Malvales > Malvaceae > Gossypium > Gossypium hirsutum. Next base: position 21,407,728 of record NC_053424.1, read on the forward strand.
AATTAAATTGGGAGAATTAGTTTAAATTTGGAAGTTAATTTATCTATATTATTGGAGGCTAATCATTTATGACCTATAAATAACTGCCATTTCCCATATGGTGGTGTGCTAAGTTTAGTGTTTTGCTTACATTTTATTTATATTTATATTTTCTTATGTTAGCTATTTTTTAAATTGTTATTATTGTTTGTAAGCAAAGATTTTTGAGTGATGATAATAATTGAGTTAATTTTTGGGCTGAATTTTTTTTTTTGTAAAGATAGATTGGATTTAAGTTGACAGGTATTCTAAAATAACTGTTGAGTAAAATAAGATTATTGATTAAAATTGTATTAACAAATCTCTTGCGTCAATCTATTTCTCTACCTCACTTTCGTCGCAAAATTATTTTATTATTTTGTTGTTGCAACATTAATTAGAACATCTAGTTGGAACACTCAAAATCGAAATTTTTTTCACTAGTTTCAAATAATTTTTTTTAAATTTAGTTTATTTTTCCTTTTTCTAAAAAGCCCGTTATAAAAAAAAAGGATAATTAGGTTGAAAAAATTCATTGAACAAAAAAATAAAATAAAATAATTAGTTATTTTGATTAGCACATTTTATAATTTAAAATCTATATTTGATATTTTGATTTGATTTTGTTTTTGCTTGATGAGGAGGTATATTGAGTTGGTTGAAGAACCAATTTCCCCCAATATGGAACACTCCATACAAGACATAATACGCGCAAAGACAAATAAAAGCTTGCCAAATTGAATGAAATCATTAGATCATTGCTTTCTTCTTAGTCTAAAAATAGCACTCTGGAAATTCTTGCGTCCACTTTTGATAATCTTAATTAGATATGGACAAAATGTAGATTTGTATATCAAAATTTGAGATTAGGAGTTGGCCACGTAACTTAGTTTAGGTTTATTTTGGTCCCAATTATCTTTGCACAACCCACTTATAATCAAAATTAAATTACAGGAAAAAGAAATAACTTAATAGTTTTACAAAAATATCCACGTATTGGTTACGAAAAGGACAAAGAAACAAAGCAATGATAAATGTCATTGCCTGCCTTAAACAGAATATATGGTTGCAACCGAAGGGGTAAATACAGGTAATGATATGAAATGCTCCTACTTAATGAAAAATAAAACGAAATTCTCCATTAATAGCAAGAGAGCTGTTTATATTGAGATTTAAGAAAAAATAATCATAAATATCTATGGCTTGCTAACTGCAACACATTGGATTATAGGAAAGAAAGAAGAAAACTCAACTATAACACGCATTCATATTCACAATGGTTTTTTTTTTAAATATTAAAGTGAAAAATAATAAGTTCTCAAACAAAATTTCCCTTAATATGTCTATATTTTAATAAATAAATTTAATTAAAAATATTTGAAGTTCATATTTATTACAACCAAATTTAGATTGGTATGTCCGCATTAGACTGTTTTATTAATAGTATATGTATACACTAGTTTTTCCCCTTAATATGTGGATAAATTAAATGAATTGAAATTATTATAATTTTTTTATACTAATTATAATCTTAGTAATGAGTTGAAATTGGATAAATTTACTATCAACTTTATAATAATTAAATGATAAATCAAGAAGATAAACTTTACACTTAATTATAAATATTTAAAATAAATTAGAGTTAAATTATATGCCTAATAAAAGTTAAAATACCTAATATGAAAATATATCAAAAATAAAAAATTTCAACCCCATTCACTTTATTTGGGGGAGGTTTTTAATTCATAATAATTAAATTAAGTTTACGGGGCCTTAAAAATAGTTTGGGATTAATTAGGGACTAATTTAAAACAAAACAGAAAATTTTTAAAAACTCTGAAAATTTTGAAAGCAGGGGTCACATGACCGTGTGACAGATTCTAAGCCGTGTGGCTTAGGAATATGGCAGTGTAGCCAAACCATGTATAATTCGAAGTAAGGGTTACACAGCCGTGTCACAACCCGTGTAAAAATTGAAATAGCCCGTGTGCACTTTAAAAAGCTTACAAAACAAGGCACATTTTCATCTAAAACTTAGGTGTCAAGTTAAACCAAAATCAATCCTTTCCAAACCCTAAAAACACATTTAAACAAGCTTAAAGCATACCAAAACATACAATTTAAATACTTAACCAATGTGCCTTCATTGACACTGCAATTCAATTGTCAAATCAAAATCACATTTTGTACCAAACTAGCTTGCATTCAAAGTTCTCAAGTATCTATAATAACTCATGCCAAGTCTACCATTTCATTCAATCCATTCACATTCCAATATACCTTATTTCAAACACTTGCATGAGACTTATACCAAATAGCCAAAAACAAATTCGCAAGAACATATACATACTAAAACCAAAGGCACATATATAAGCAAGCTTAAACAATTTTACACCAAGCTAAGATGTAAAGTATGAAATAAGTATCCGAACATATACAAACACACCTATTACATGTTATATAACCCAAAGGTAAACATATCAAAAACTATCAAAAGATATTTGGATAGTGTGATCTTCAAGTTGACTTGTTTGCTCGATTCCACAAAACATAATCTACAAGGAAACAAAAAAGTAACACAAGTAAGCTTCAATAGAGCTTAGTAAGTTCAATGGTTGAAACGATAAAACTTATTATATAAACATATCGATCATACAATAACAGTTAATAAATGATAATATTGTCAACCACAATTATTCAAAGGAGAGTGTCGTGAATACAAGTCATTTAATCACCTCATTTATACAGTATCAACCATTTCAATAACAATTCATCTACCACTAGAAATTTTCCTGATGAACGATATAAACTTATTCGGATACACAGTTAACCATCCAAAACACACCAGAATGCTCAAACGAGCCAAGCCGACCTATAACACACCTGGACCAAGTGCTTAGCTTGTAGGCTAACATCCCTCTGGAAACACTATTTTCAATTAAATCATTAAACTTGAAAAGTATACAAAATCACTTAACAAAATATTTCCATTTAACACCCAAGCATCATATTCTACCATTAAACTTCAAAAACAGACTAAATTCATCAATGACATCTTCCAAAATATTTAACAGTTTTACAAATTACCCCCCAAGTTAGCTAGATAGAGTTAAAATAATCCCTAAAACATAAAATTCATGAAAAATGAGTGAAAAATACTTACCATGCAGGTGAATTAATCCAAGGCTTAAAGGTTCCTTCACATTTCCATGGTGTTTCGGTTTCAACAAGGCAAAATAGGAAGATGACAACTTGATTTTACTTAATTTAAGTTTTATTATCTATTTACCATTTTACCCTTTAATAAACATTCAAATTTCACACCAAAACACCTTTTAACCGTCCAGTATATATAATTACATGGTATATTTACCATTTAAGTCCATTAATTTTCATTTCCATAACCATTTTGTACTTAAAACTAATAGGAACTAACTTTTACAGCTTTTATGATTTAGTTATTGTTAATTAATTAACTACCTAAATATTAAAATTTCTTAACCAAAATTTAATATGACACTAATGACCTAGTAAATATTAAATGATTAATATTTATGAATTGACACGTTAGAATTGTGGCCCCGAAATCATTATTTTCGACACCACTGAAAAAAGAAATGTTAAATAATTTGTAAATGTATGAAATTAAATAGTATATTCACAACTAAAAGGACATTCACGGGAAAAAAAAACTTGAAATGTTTTATTTGGATATTGAATATCGTTTTTTTTTTCTAACATTGTTAAAGAAATTTGAGATATAACAATCTTCTGATATTGAATCAAAGTGAGTTATATCTTTCTTTTTTGGAGATTCACCTTCAACAGCTTCTCTGCATATATATATATTTATTATAAGTAATATGCATGTAATGCATAATATATGATTAATAATTACAAAAAAATTATCATCACTCTATAGTTTACTAACTTCTTACTATAATTGTCCAATTCGAACCTACTTCTTGTTTGTATTGCATACCCTAACATGAAATTTGTAGAATATAATTTGTCTTCCGTTGTATGCAACTATAGGAAAGAAAGCAATTTGCGAATTGAATTTATTGTGTCACATGCAAAAAGTAAAATTTAGTTATTTATATGATGGTTAAAGTGAAATCTAGTGTTCAATATATTTATTACTTACCACATTTTATATTTTTTATTTTCTTACTCATAATATGAAGTCAAAATATTTAAATTATGTTAATTATTATTGATCAAAATAATTATTAAATCCTTTTTATTCCCATGATTTCTTCCTCATGTCTTTGCAAATTTGAGGTTTTCAATATGACAAATAATATTATTTTATAATGACTAAGATATTTATTGTTAAATTTAAAATATACATCTTTAATAAGAATGTTAATTTCATATTGGGTAGTTGATTTAAGGTATTTATTCAAAATTATTATAGGCAACTTCTAGAGTTAGAATATATGCACATGTCAACTTGTTAGAGTGCAAAATGTTAATATATAAACTATGACACATTATATTGTTTCCTAAATTTCAATTTTCATATTGCTATATTGTATATGATTATTAAATTTAAATTTAGACTTGGTTTTGGAGAAGAGCGGAGTACGTGCATGGACTTTGGCAAGTCTTTGAAAACGAAGGTTAAGAGGATGTTAATTGGATTAATAACTAAACTGTTAGAATTAAATGACTCAAATCTTTATTTAAATAAAATACAGTGGTAAAATAAAATAAAAGTAAAATCCATATAGAACTACACTTTTTTTATTTTATTTTAGAATAAGATTTTTTAAACCTTATTAAACTCCATCTATTTTATATTAATTAGACTAAGGTGTTTCAATCTTACTAAAATATGGCTTTACAAGCCTATAAATAGACATAGTCTATTCCTCTGGTAATCATTCGAATTTGACATAGTGAATTTTCTTCTCCTCTACCCGTGGCTTTTTCCCGAAAGGGTTTCCACGTAAAATCTGTGTGTTCTTTATTTTATTTTATTTTATTTTCTCAAATTGGTATCCGAGCTTCCTGATAGTTCATCTCGATCACGGTAATGGTGTCTTTGAAGTATGAAATTTCTTTGTTGGATCGCAACACCAGATTTACGTTGTGGCAGATTAAGATGTAAGTAATTCTTACGCAGATGGATCTGGAGGATGCCCTGCTAGGGATAGATAAGATGCCTTCGACATTAACAGATGAAAAGAAGAAGCGTAAGGATCGAAAGGAATTAACACAATTACATCTTCATTTGTCCAACGAAATTTTGCAGAATGTGATGAAGGAGAAGACTGCCGCTGTATTATGGAAGAGGCTAGAACAAATATGTATGTCAAAAACTCTAACAAGCAAGTTGCATATGAAGCAGCGTCTTTATGCTCATTGTTTGGAGGAAGCTGTGTCTGTACAGGAACACTTAACAGTGTTTAAAGAAATTCTGTCAAACTTGGAGGCCATGAAGGTTCAATATGATAAGGAAGATTTAGGGTTGATTCTACTTTGTTCGTTGCCCCCGTCTTTTTCAACCTCTAGAGACATGATTTTATATAGTCGCGAGTCTCTCACAGTTGATGAGGTTTATGATTCTTTGACCTCGTATGATAAGATGAAACATCTTGTGGTTAAACCCAACTTTCAGGGAGAGGGTGAGAGGCAAGATTGGAATGCTGATGATGATCGTGGAAGGACAAATGAACGGAATCTTCGCGGTAAATATAAGGGTAGATCGAAGTCTTCATACAGAGGTAAAACTTGTAACTTCTGTAAGAAGAAAGGACACATTAAATCTGAGTGTTATAAGCTACAGAATAAGATTAAAAGGGAGGCTGCGAATCAAAAGGGAAAACAACCAGAAAATTCCGATGAAGCTGATGTTGTAGAAGACTACAGCGATGGTGAACTTCTAGTCGTTTCTGTCAATAATTCTAAAGTGAGCGAGGAATGAATACTTGATTCAGGCTGCACCTTCCACATGAGTCCCAATAGGGATTGGTTTATAACTTACAAAAAAGTGTCTAAATGAGGTGTTTTGATGGGAAATAATGCTTCATGTAAAATCGCATGTGTTGGAACAATTAAGGTTAAGATGTTTAATGGAGTTGTTAGATCTCTTAGTGACGTACGACATGTTCCAGAATTGAAGAGAAATTTAATTTCGTTGAGTACTCTTAATTCAAAAATGTACAGATACACAACTAAAAGTGGAGTTTTAAAGATTTCCAAAGGTTCCCTTGTTGTGATGAAAGGGCAGAGAAAGACTACCAAGTTATATGTTTTATAGGGTCCTACTGTTACTGGTGACGCAACTGTCACTTCCTTTTCCTTGTCAGATGATGATATTACTAAACTTTTGTAGAATTGAGCAAAAGAGGACTTCTTGATAGGCAAGGAATTTGCAAACTGAAGTTCTGTGAGCATTGTATTTTTGAGAAGCAAAAGAGAGTTCGTTTCACCAGAGGAATCCATAACACGAAGGAAACACTGGAGTATATTCATTCTAATTTGTGGGGGCCATCCAGAATGCCTTCGAGAGGTAGAGCTAATTATATACTAACTTTTATTGATGATTTTTCCAGAAACGTTTAGGCGTTCTTCCTGAAGCAGAAAAATGACGTGTTTTCTGCATTTAAGTCTTGAAAAATTATGATTGAAAAAAAGATGAGAAAACAAATAAAATACCTCCACACAATCAATGGCTTAAAGTTCTATTTTGATGAGTTTAATAAACTGTGCAAGTCAAAAAGGATTGTGAGACACTTGACAGTTCGTCATACTCCATAGCAAAACGACGTTACAGAACGAATGAACAGAACGATCATGGAGAAGGTTCGATGTATGTTGTCAAATGCCAACTTACCAAACTCGTTTTGGGCAGAAGCAGCCTCTACTACATGTTTTTGGATCAACCATCTCTCTCCGTTGCCATTGAGAAAAAGACTCCACAAGAGGTATGGTATGGTAATCCTGCTAATTATTCTGACTTAAAGATCTTTGGGTGTCCTGCGTATGCTCATGTTGATAATGGAAAATTGGAACCGAGATCCATTAAATGTTTTTTCTTGGTTATAAAACTGGTGTAAAAGGGTATAAGTTATGGTGTCCTGAAAATAGAAAAGTTATGATTAGCAGAGATGTTGTTTTTGATGAAACTGCTATGCTACCTAACTTATCTCTTAAAAACTCTTACAATAAAGAAAATCAAAAGCAGGTGGAACATCAGATTAATACAAAGCCAACTCCTCAAGCCAGTACAAAAATTGAGAATAGAGTTGCTTCTTCACCACAATATTCTATTGCCAAAAATAGAACTAGAAGAGAAATTAAACCTCCAAAGAAGTATGCCGAGGCTAATCTAGTTACTTATGCTTTAAATGTGGCTGAAGATATAGATGCAATCTGAGAGCCATTTAATTATTCTGAGGCAATTAGCTGTGAAGATTTAGAAAAGTGGATGTTTGCTATGCAAAAGGAGATGGAATCACTCCACAAAAACAGAACATAGGATCTTGTGAAACTTCTTAAAGGTAAAAAGGTTGTTCGTTGTAAATGGGTGTTTAAAAAGAAAGAAGGGACTCCAGGAGTTGAAGAACCCATATATAAAGCAAGGCTTGTTGCAAAGGGTTACAATCAAATTCTAGGAGTGGGCTTCACATATGTGTTCTCCCCAGTTGTGAAGGATAGTTCGATTCGAGCTTTACTTGGTATTGTGGCTAAGCATGATTTGGAGCTTGAGCAGTTAGATGTAAAAACTGCATTTTTACATGGAGAACTTGAGGAGGACATTTACATTAAACAACCAGAGGGTTTTATAGTCTCAAAAAAAGAGAACTATGTTTGCTTGCTAAAAAAGTCTCTTTACGATTTGAAATAGTCACCAAGACAGCGGTACAAGAGGTTTGATTCCTTTATGACCTCTCATGATTTCAAAAAAAGTAGTTTTGACAGTTGTATTTACTTTAAGAAAAATAGTGATGATTCTTTCATGTATCTATTTCTTTATGTTGATGACATGTTGATAGCAGTAAAAGATAAAGGAGAGATAAGAAAGGTCAAAGCCTAACTAAGTGAAGAATTTGAGATGAAAGATTTGGGACCAGCAAAGAAGATACTTGGTATAGAGATTCTCAGAGATAGAAAAGCAAGTAAATTGTACTTAAGTCAGGAGGGGTACATTGAGAAAGTTCTTTGCAGGTTCAATATACAGAGTGCTAAGCCTATTAGTACTCCTTTAGCAGCCCATTTCAGACTTTCATTGCCTTTGTCTCCATAATCAGATGATGAGATTGAGTACATGTTACATGTTCCATACTCTAGTGCAGTGGGATCTCTCATGCATGCTATGGTTTGTTCATGCCCAGATTTATCATATGCAGTCAGTGCAGTTAGCAGATACATGGTGAATCCCAGTAAAGAACACTGGAAAGCAGTTCAGTGGATTTTAAGATACTTACGAGGTACTACTGATGTTTGCTTACAGTTTGGGAGAACTAGAGATGGAGTCATTGGGTATGTTGATGCTGATTTTGCTGGAGACCTTGATAGAAGAAGATCTCTCATAGGTTATGTTTTTACAATCGGAGGTTGTGCAATCAGTTGGAAAGCCACTTTGCAAACTATAGTCGCTTTGTCTACCACTGAAGCCGAGTACTTGGCGATTATTGTGACTTGTAAAGAAGCTATTTGGTTGAAGGGACTCTTTGGTGAACTCAATGAAGACCTTCAAATCAGTACAGTATTTTGTGATATCGGAGTGCAATCTTCTTTACAAAAGATCAAATGTTTCATGAGAGAACAAAACACATTGATGTTCGGTATCATTTTGTTCGTGATATTATTGCTCGTGGTGATATTGTTATGAGCAAAATTAGTACTTATGAAAATCCTGCAGATATGATGACTAAGTCACTTCTTATAACCAAGTTTGAGCATTGCTTAGACTTGGTTGGTGTTCATTGTTGAAGTTAAATCCTTAAGGTGTTTTATGGAAGAGGTGGGGAACTTGTTTGTTGAGAGTTCGCGATGAAGAACTTGTTCATTGAGAATTCGTGTCAAGGTGGAGATTTTTAGAATTAAATGACCCGAATCCTTATTTAAATAAAATACAGTGGTAAAATAAAATAAAAGTAAAATCCATATAAAACTACACTTCTTTTATTTTATTTTAGAATAAGGTTTTTTAAACCTTATTAAACTCCATCTATTTTATATTGATTAGAATAAGGTGTTTCAATCTTACTAGAATATGACTTTACAAGCCTATAAATAGACATAGTCTATTCCTCTTGCAATTATTCGAATTCGACATAGTGAATTTTCTTCTCCTCTGCCCGTGGATTTTTCCCGAAAGGGTTTCCACGTAAAATCTGTGTGTTCTTTATTTTATTTTATTTTATTTTCTCATGACCCAAATTAATTTCTAATTCATTTTTCAAAAATTAAATGAGGTAGCTATTACCTTATTATTTTTTTGTTATCCTTAATTCTGTAGTGACATTTGATCTTATAGATTTTCTTTACCAAATGAAGTTGAAATTTTATTGAAATATAAAATCCATTATAAAAGAAGGGAATTTATAAGAATCCCATTACAAGGGAAAGTTCAAAAAATAATATAAATTAAACAATATGCATGTTTGATTGAGAGTCAAACCATATTAGAGATGGGAATAATCTTTACTTGAATCAAACCTCCATCGCTGAATAAGAGAAACAAATGAGTATTCTGACAAGAACAAATGCATACGAATGCATGCCGGAATAAGCTGGCAAGCCATCAAAGCGAACAAAGTCACTTTGATGTGTAGAGTCCTAATCCAAACTCTCGCTCTACAGTTGATTGAAACAACACAACAAACCTAAAATAAATGTGAAAATAACTCCTAAACAAACAACCAAAAAATGAGCCATACTAGACTTGAGAAAATGAGTTGTTGATGATTCGACGAGATGAGGTCACCATAGACTTGAGAAAGCACAAGTCTATGATATCAAGTTAATTGCAGTAATTTAATAAATTATTAAAAAAATTAGTGCAACAATAAACTTTTGTGAGTAAACTCAATTTAGGTTCGGTATTGAGTTCATTCAAATTTTTGGTGCTGGGCCTAATTTTGATAAATATGAGTGGTAGTATATTTAATTGACATATTTTTTTGTGGTTTATTTCGATGAATTTTGGATATGGATGTTATTAACGGCTGCGTAAATGCTATAATTATTAAAGATAGAAAAAATGGTTAAAAGGCTTAATTGATACAATTTGTGAGTTTGAGGGCATAATTGATTTTTCCTCAAAGTTTAAAGGCTTATATTACCCCTTTAGCCTTTTATTTTTTTATTTTCAATTAGTTTATAAATATATTTGTTAAGAGTTTAATTAATATTTTATTTTTTTATTTAATTAGATATATAGTATAATTTTACCTTTTAAGAGTTAAAATATAATTAGAACACCCGTTTGGCAATTTGAAATTCACAATATGAGAGAGCATGCACAAATAGGGGATATTTTGGCAATTCTTGGGATCATTTTTTAAATTATTGGTATTTGCAAGGCTCTTTTCCTTTATTTTTCTTCTCAATTTTAAAATAAAATGCTTCTTTTATTATATTTTAGGTTATTATTTTATGCTTACTTCAAAACAGAAGACAAAAATATCTACCAATGTAAGCACGACAAAACTACAAGCATGACCTTTTCAAATTGTAATATAGTTGTTACAAAGAAACACTTTAGCTATTATTTCAAGGATCATTCTTCTGTAAGGACTGATAATGGAAATTATGTTGAATGACCTACTAATCAAGCAATTACTAGTTTACTCGATACAAAAAATATTAGTGCAAATCAATTAGAACATCATAAAAGAACTAATCGAACTTATCATTCAAGTAACCTAAAATATGTATCCTCTTTCTTGTTTTAGACTATGCAAGAGAATAAAGTGATGGTCGATTGATCAACTAGCTATTCCTAAATCTACATATATGCTTCAACTACACCAATCATCAATCTTATTTAGAAATCTTTTCTTGGTCTCATTCTAACCTAAGAGCTACCACTTAGGATCTCTCGGGCTCACCTAGTTTATAGCTTACTTCTTAGTCTCGCTATTTGGCACAATTAAATGAAGATTTACTCGATAAAATCTCCTCTCAATCTCATCTATCTAAATCTTCAACTAAAGTTGCAATTCTAGTTTACTAAGCACTTTGATACAATCAAACAATTAATTAAGCAAGAACATACATCATAACTTCAATCAATAACTAGCATCACAATCAATCATCATAGGAATTTAGCACAACATAATAGTCTTAAACAAATTATCATTCTAAACAGTTGGTTAATAGAAAATGATGAATGTGTAACGCCCTGATTAATTTATTTTTGTTTTTGTGAAATTTGACATAAATTTTTATCTACTTTAGTGGCTAAGTGTTCTGAGTGTGTGTGAGAGGTCTTGGGTTCAAGTCCCACTTCTGCCAATTTTGTTATTTTTGATCCAAGCTTCACCTTTGTGGAGTGGGCTTTTATTAAATTGTTTGTAAATCCATATTAGAATGAGCTTGCTGGTTCGAATTATAATGAGGTTAGTATGTTAAAGGTCCTGTGTTCGAATCTTTGGACGAGTGTGAATGTTAATCTTTTTACTTAGTTTTTTGATAGAGTCTTGATTGAGTTGAATTCTAAGAAGTTGGATGTTAGTGGGTTAGTGGGGAGTAAATTAAAGGATTTCGGATATCTACTATTTTTTTTATTTTTTTATTTTTATTTCAAATTTTCTCTTCCCTACGAGAAAATCATGTAAAATTTTTTTCTATCTTCCCATCTCTAGCATTTTTTCCTCCATCTCTGCAATTCATTGTTTTGGTTTCTTTTGTTTCGGCTCGGGTACTCGTTGTTCAATTGTATTGTGGGAATTGTTGGATTCTCTTTTTGATGTGGTAAGTAGAACCCTTTTTGTCATTGATTTTTGGTTTGAGTTTTCTTTTATCGATGTCAATCTGGGGAGATTTATTGATGGATTCAATGTTTAGTTGAAGATTGTGAAAGGGGGAATTGCATTCCGGTGGTTTAGTGCATGTTAGAGGCGTTTTGGCATCGATGGTAAGTCGGATCCTTGTCGATTCTTGTGTCAAGTTTGTTAACCAATTCACTGAATCGATGTTTGGGTACTTTTTTTTAGGTCTTGAAAGGCTCGGTATAGTTCTCGCACCAAATTGAGACCAGGTATGTACATGAAATGCAGAAAAACTTACTTTGGCGAAAGCTAAAAAACCTCACTGTTGAAGCCAGACGGGCATGTGCTTGGCCGTGTGCGAGACATGGCCGTGTGGTCGACGAAGGCATGGCCGTGCGTAAGACATGGCTGTGTGGTGGCATGAGTGTGGCCATGTGAGCCACACGGGCTAGGCCAGGTTAAGAGTGTGGGCCCACATGGACAAACCACACGGGCATATGGGCCCATAGTTCTGAGATTTTCCCTAGTGTCGCACGGGTCGCTCCGATTGACTGTGGGCCTACTATAGGGTCAATAAGGGCTAATTAAACCTTGTTTTGTATGATACGATATTCTGATAGACTGAACTGTGTAGGATACTAGATGTATGCCTAACTATACTGCAATATGTGTATCTATATATAAGCATGTTGAGCATGTTTAATCTGTTATATCTGTATCTAATTTTTTGTATTTGTTATTAGGGTTTGATTTGTATATGAGGAGGAAGTGTTCTATATTGAGGTCATCGCTCATTTTCTGGCAGCTTGGCTGCGTATTATCTGGTATGTATTGTAATGGCACGATATGATGTGTAGGGTTGGGTGGGTGTTTTTAACCCTACATGGTGTGATGGGATAGTCAGAGATGGCGTGTAGAGGATGAGGGTAGGATTTTGATTATTTGATTTGTATATATGTATCTGTATTTGGGATGGACATGAGTCCGAATCTGTATCTGATTATATATATATATGATTTATGTATGTTTGCATGCTTAATTTTATTGGGTTACACACTGAGTTTATGAAAACTTACATCTGCTTATCTGTTCTGTTCAGGTAATCCATAGACTTAGACGGATCGGTGTGGCGGAGACTCAGCGGTGACCACTCGACCGTAAACTGTTAAAACTTGCTCATTTATGGTTTTGCTATGGTTTTTTGGTTTTCAATTGAGAGTTTGTAATTTTTGGGGCTCTCTAGACTTTATTGTTTTTAAACTGTTGATTTTTGGTTTGTTGATAATCTGTATGTTTTGATTAAATTATTTTATGAAATTGACGATTTTTATGCAAAAAGAGGTTTTTTTTCTAAAAACAAGAATCGAGTTTCTAAAATGTATCGATTTTGTTAGACTTCCATTGTAAAATAAGTTTTGGAAAATAAACTAAATAATCAACGTTTTCAAAAATGGATATAATGTACATGATTTCAATAACTGAAATGATTTTAGGTAGGTAAATCCATTCTTTGTGACATCTCTGGATTCGGCCGTAACATCTAGGCTGGGTTTGGGGTGTTATAAAACATAAGTTTAAAATTTCTTAGCCAAGGTATCATGGAGTTGGAGTTTACATCAACGTCATCCTTACAATGTCATCCATAAGAAAGAGATAACTAAAACTAACAGAAGATCAAATTCTATAGCAAACTAAGAAGAATACGCTACAAAATCTCAAAAAAATATTCTCTCTAATATCTAGTCCTTTTTCTATATCCATAACTTCTTTGTAACACCTTATGCCTAACCCATCCTTCAAATCTGGGTGTGCAGCATCACAAAGGACCTATACTTAATTTTTGCTAACTTACCTACTATAAATAGACTAAAGTAATTTAATCTAATAAATAAATCAATTATATGAGTTCTTACAACTAAGGCCTTAGCCATTGTTTGTTTAAACCTTCACGAATTCTGTCTCAATTCTAATTGTATACAGAGAAATTCCTAACAATTAGCTAAGAACTATCTCCCCTAAAGGTCCAGATTCTAAGTATGCTTTCTGGCTTCGCTAAATATAAAGTTTGATGCAAAGCTTCCAAGAATACCCTCTTCCCATGTGCATGACTCAATCCAATAATGATCCCTACTGTCCACAACATCTAGCTTGGTCCCTACTCAGAGTCCTCGATCAACTTCGTAAATCCTACAAACATAAGCCAACCATTTATAAGTTTGATTGAACTTAGTGAGTTCCTTCGCTGCATCATATATAAACCCCTTCACACGAGGGTAAACAATGACAAATAACTAAATATAAATACTCACTGCTTGCCCAAGGAGAGTGTTCTTTATCGAGGTGGTGAACTCCACCCGATCTTCCACGCCTTATGGCTCCACTTGGCCATATCCCAGGTACTTTGCCATATCAGTGAAACATATCCTTACCTCTTATCTTTCCTTCCTTTCACTTTTCCCTTTACACAGGGTATTCGTTGTCCTCTATCTAACTTGGCTTTGTGTATGTTTTCCCTTCTTGTACCTCTATGGTATCGCTCTTGTAACACTCCAAACTCGACGTAAACATTATGACTGAATCTTAGAAGTTACATTAAAACCATTGGAAAACATTTACTTGTTGAAAGTAACTAAGTTTTAGTTGTTTTTATGAAAACTTTAAAATTTAAATACTGAATAGTTTTGTTTTTGAAAATATTTTTTATAACACGAATATTTGAAAAAAGCAGTATTTTATTTAACGTCATTTTAAGTTATTAAAACAAGGAATTTGCAGTTTAATTATTTCTTAAAAATGATTTTGGGTAAAAACCTTTCGCAATGGACTTTCAAAAATGCTTAGAAAATCACAAATTTATAATTATGTTTAAAACCAAGTAAAAGCATAAATAATTTAAATAAACCCAATAATTTACGATATTTGAAATCTCATCAAGCATGCATGCATAGAAGTTTAAAGTTGTAAAATAAAGAAATAACCCAATAAAAATGTCCAATGTCCAAAATAACATCCTAATAGTTTATAAACTCATTAAAATTCATCCGAGAGGCTCGAAAAAAATGCTGAATCCAAGCCCTAAGTCTGAGTATTACCTGATAGGTTATGAAACTAAAGGAGTGAGCTTTTAAAGCCCAATGTGAGTCTTTTAACAAATAAAAATCAATAAACATATAATCATCATACAAAACAATCAATTCTCTTTATGCACATGGTCATGGAAATGCAATTTTTATAAAACAATTATGCAAATTTATTTTAAAACATCCTACCCATCACTGGTACACTCAAAAATTGAGTTCCCCAAAACTTATCCATCCAAGCATGTAACAGCCTATTTTCAGTGAAATCGGAACAGTGGTTTCGGGACTACAAATTTGATTCGGAAAGAAAATTTATTTTTTATATTTTTGCATGGTTTTCATTTTTATGGGAATATTATATGAAAATTTTGATAAGAAAATTTTATCGATTATGTGCTTAATTACGGAAAGGACTAAATTGCATAAAATGTAAAAGTTGAATTCTAGTAGATAGAAGAATTAAATAGCTATGGAATTCAAAACTTGAGGTCCTTATATGTTAATTAGACCATTAAAGAAAAGTTAGTAGATATTTTTGATGATTCATCAATGGAAATTTAGAAAAGGGCAATGACTAAAATGGAAATGAGAAAAATTAATGGATGATAAATAATTAATAGGAAATAAAAATAATTTTATGTCATCTTCTTCCCCAAACATTCAATGGAAACCTTAGGAAAGAGAAAACAATCTTTCTTGGCTTAATTGGGTAAGTATTCAACCGCCGTTTTTAGTAATTTTTATATTTTTGAAACCAGGATAGTTTAATCTATCTATTTTGGGGATCAATTTGAAAAGTTATAAAAGTATAGAAATTTTTCAATGGATGAATATGTTGGAAATTTGAAATTTATGGTAGAATATGAAAGGTTATTGATAGATAAACAATTTTTACAAAGTGAATTTTGATGAAATTGTGATTTAGGGACTAAATTGTAAAGTTGTGAAAATTGAAGAAAAATTCTAAATTTTATAGAATAAATGTGCTGTAAATTTTATACTGAAATTTTTATTAGGCTTGTAAAAGGAGTAAATTGCATGAATTTTATTTTCCGAGCCTAGAGATAAAATTAAAATTTATGGAAAGTTTAGGGGCAAAATGTTAATTTTTTCTAGGATGTAAATTGAGTCCAATTGAATATGACATGTGATAAATTGATGATTAAATTAATTTATATAGATCCGAATAACTCAAATTCGAAGCTAGATCAAGGAAAAGAGAAAGTTTCGGATTAGTAGATTTTCTTATACGAACTATTATCGAGGTAAGTTCGTGTAGCTTACTTGTACATGTTATTATGTTTGAATCGAATGTTGTATTTGAATTGAATGTGATATGTGCTTGTATGAATTATAAGAATATTATAAATGCATTGAATATACATATGCCTGAAATAAGTCCCAAAAATGTTACATTCTGTTTGAATATTGAATTTTGATGGATATATGTGATTTTCCCACAATGAAAGTGATCGTGCATATGTTGCAGATAGGATTTAGCTCGAACGAGTAATCTTTATATAGTCCTTTTGAACATTCTGATAAATAGTTCATGCGAGCATCCTGATTGGTAGTGATTTAGCATGCGTTGCGCACTACCACAGCTCTTTGTGACCGTCCTGACATGCGCTCGGTTGTGATCCTGCATTTAGTGCAGACACAAAAGTAGCTATTCATGAGCGTCCAGTTAAACTTGCTTAAACTCTCTGTTACCTTGTCCGATGCTCCTTGATAATATCTCTTTGGAGATATCTGATTAGCTCTATGAGCTCCCTGAGTAAAAACTCTTATGCCCGGATAAGTGTCCTGTTACATGATTACTTGGCTCATTTGAGCATCCTGACATGTGGCTCGAGAGTGTGCTCCCTGAGTATGTGCCCTAATGGGTACCTCTAATTAAGAATTGACGGTTTACGGATATGTACACCTCGAGTGTACTATTTGAGTATCCATCGATAATTCAATAATTCAATGGAAAAAATTCTTAACATGAGGAAATGATAAGACAAATAGATTTATGTCTTGAATGATTCTGAATTTCCCGATGAAGTGTTTCATGATGAGCTTATCTATGATTTTGTGATATACATGAGATTTATGTAACTAACTTGTTTGATTGAATGCTTGTGTTTAGGTAATTTGCCAAATTGATGGAAAACGTGTTATTGTATGCTTAAATTTAATAAACGAGATTGGTAAGTTTAATTCCTGTTATACGAACTTACTAAGCATATAATGCTTACTAGGTTTTATTTTCTCTGGTTTATAGTGTTCAGAAGCTCGCGAAAGTTGGAGATCCGTTGGAGCATCATCACACTATCCACTAACTTATTTCGGTATAAATAGTAAACTTATTTTAGTATAATGGCATGTATAGGTAACTTGGCCATTGTTGGCATATGAAGGTGGTTTGTAAATTAGCCATTGGTATGGCTAATAATGTTTTGTTTTGATATACTTATAAGGTTATATTATGGACAATATCTATGTGTTAAGTATATTGAATATGATTGATCAAGTTATACTTAATATATAAGTTAAACAAAGGTAAGATTATAATCATAAATGCATATGATAAAATAACATATTAGATGTTAAAATTAGCTTGGTTATAATGCTTGGATTGGTTGGTATATGAATGTAAATTTTGGTGTAGGTTATTGGCAAAGTTTGGGTGTTAAAAAAAGCCAGGAAATGACTTTATTTTGTCCACACAGGTTGACACACGAGCGTATGCCTTGACCGTGTGTGACACATGGCCTGGCACATAGGCATGTGGTTTGGCCGTGTGTCCTCTGCATTTTAAAATTTAAGAAACAAAATGCTCAGAATTGAGCACACGGGTAGAGACACTGGCGTGTGTCTTGGCCATGTGAAACCTGCACTTAATTTTGAAAAATTAAATTACCACATGGCCTAACACACGGGCGTGTGATTGGCCGTGTGGCACAAGTTAGAGAGTTACATGAGGTCAAACATGGCCAGCAGCACGGGCATGTCCTAGGGTCACACGGGCGTGTCCCTTGACTGCACAGGTGTGTGTGCCCTGCATCTAGGAAAATTTTTAAAATTTTGCGAAAAATTCTTGGAGTTCCCAATTTAGATCCGACTTAATTCTAATACTTGTATTGGGCCTCAAGGGTACATTTAAGGGACGTTATGAATAGTCTCAGAAAATTTATAGTACTTGATATGAATTATCTGTAAGTGTTTTGAAAACTCTAGTAATGCTCTGTAACCTTGTTTAGGTGACGAACACTGGTTAGAGGTGTTACAAAGCACTCAAATTTGTGGACAAGACATCAATAATGCAAACAAGCTGCTAGTAATTTGGTCAAGCCACTAGTAATGCAGATAAATTGCCAGTGGTACAGACAAGCTACCAGTAATGCAAATAAACTGCTAGTAGTGCAGAAAAGCTGCCAGAAATGCAGATAAACTGCCAGTGATGTAAAAAGGTTGCCAATAATGTGGTTAAGCCACAAGTAATGCAAATAAACTGCCTGTACTTCGTCCTTAAACATGTCCCACCTCATGCATGTGATATGGCCACAATGAATATGTTTTCACTTTGTTATGGAATTTCACTTTTAGGCATGTGGATCATGCTTATCCAATTGTTTAAATAGTATCATATAGGCATGTTTTGACATGCAATTTACACTGTAACAACCCGTTTTTAGCAGTGTTAGAAACATTGGTTTCGAGATCACAACTTCGATAAGTGAGTTAATATTTTATTATTAGTTTAATGTTTATATGGTTAAATTAAGGTAGTATTAAATTTTTGTTAAGAAAATTTGAAGTTTAAATAGTTAATTAGGTAAAAAGGACTAAATCGTAAAAGTTACAAAAGTTGGATTCTATTAGTTAAAAGGATTATATGACTATGGAAATGTCAATTAATGGAATTATATGGTAATTATTCATATATGTTAATAGTGGACGAATATGGACATGAATATGTTAGTTTTTAAGTTGTATTGTAAGGGTAAAATAGTAATTAATTAAATAAAAACAAAACAAATAACTAAAATGCTATCAGCTTCTTTCTTTTACCTTGGTTTCAATCGAAAACACTATTTAAGGGGGAGAAAGTTTAGATTTTGATTTCTTTCATGCATGGTATGTATTTGAGACTCATTTTTATCGATTTTTATGTTTTTGAAATTGTTTTAACTTAATCTAGCTAGCCCAGGGATTAATTTGAAAAAGTGTTAGAGGTTGAGGGGCTTGTCATAGTTGAATTTGAATGTGTTTTGATGTTAGTTAATAGATTATTAAACTTGGTGGTTAAACAAACTTATGTTGTTAAGTGGTTTTTGATGAATTTAGGATTTAGGGACTTATTTTTGAAAATATTAAAATTTCATGGTAATATTATGAAAAGATTATTTAATTGGGCTGGCACGGGTCCCTAAAAATTCGGCTAGCATGTATGGAAGGTAAAAATAACATTTTAACAAGTTTCGAGCTTAAGGACCAATTTGTGAAAAAGTTAAAATAGGAGGGGTAAATTCATAATTTTATGATAATGTGAATTATGGATTGAATTGAATGCTTGATGTTAATTTAAGTACTTAATTGAATTTAATTATCTATTTAGATCAAGATAAACCACAACCAGACTTAAATCGGGGAAAAGCTAAAGCTTTGGACTAGATTTCAATTCGACTATTGTAACCATAGTTATCGAGGGAAGTTCGTATGGATTATAATTGTATTAATGATGGTTAAATTGATTTTCTGCTATGTCATATTAGTTATAAATGGACTTGAATATACATATATTGATACTTTGAGTAATTAATGGATAAGTAATCCTGTTTAAACCTTAAGAATTCTTAGGATACGAATGATATGTCAATAGGGATTTCATGTTTCTGGTGCTGGTCTTGAATGTCTTACCGATGGCTAAGGTCTTGCATTTGTTGCGGATTCTCCACAGCTCATGTGAGCAGCATCGTGTAGCTAGCATTCCGACCCACAGCTCGTGTGAGCACTATTGGAAAGGAAATGTTATGGTTATATGGAAAAGCATACTATGTGTAAGTATTCCCGAGGATCCAATGTTATCCTAGATGGTTCAACGGGTATGCAAATGTTAATGGTAAGGTATGTATACAATTGGATAATGGTTCATGATCTTATGAAAAGGTTAATGAGTTAAATGATGTGTACATGAAATCTACTTATGATATGGTTGAACTCATATGTATCATGTATGAACTTACTAACTTGTGAGTTTGATGGTGCTTGTATAGGATTTT
The DNA here is from genome assembly GCF_007990345.1 of Gossypium hirsutum. Taxonomy (NCBI): domain Eukaryota; kingdom Viridiplantae; phylum Streptophyta; class Magnoliopsida; order Malvales; family Malvaceae; genus Gossypium; species Gossypium hirsutum. The sequence goes on from NC_053424.1 coordinate 21,428,047, forward strand.
ACTAAGCTTATGGACTTTGTAATGATATTATGTTTATTTTATAATGTGTGCTTAGGAAATATTAAGTTATGTTTGAGTTTATACGAGCTTACTAAGTACTAGTTGCTTATGTAGTTAGTTTCCTTTGTTTCATAGATAATCAAAAGCTTGATCGATTGAAAGCTTGTCAGAGATCTATCTCTCTATCCAGCAATCATTTCGGTAGTTTTTTTGTTATTTTGGCCAAGGTTATAAATGGCATGTATAGGACCTTTTATAATGATAGTACTTAAATGTGTTAATGGTCAATATAGTATGTATATGTTTTTGGAGTTTATGTTTGCTGATGGACTTTAATGCCTAGACAAGTTAAGTCATTTTGGCCACTTTTGGGTACTCGTAAAATATGATCCTTTTTGTTGTGTTTGTGATGATATGTAAATGGTTATATGTGATGTCATTTGGTGGTTAAAGGAACTAGGTGTTCTGCTTGAAATATCACTATATATTGATTTATTTTGGTTAATGATGTTTTGGTATAAATGTAGTGTCTTTGAAAGGCATATTGGTTAGATGAAATTAGATGCTTGAAATGGTATGTTTATAGGTCTTTTGAATGTGTGCATAAATTGGATGGTTAATTAAGTGTGTTTTGGCCTTGAAATGGCTTGGTTTTAGGGCCAAATGATGGAGCACAAGGTCTAAGATACGGGCTGTCACATGGCCTGGCTACACGGCTATGTGTCACTCTTTAATTTTGGTGTATCACGTTAGAGAGTTACATCGTCTGGAACACGGCTGTGTGGCTTTACTTAGTGAGTTACATGGTTTGAACATAGGTTGGGACACAGTCATGTGTCCCTTTGTTCAATTGTTACACGGTCTGGGCTATGTTACACGGTTGTGTGGTCCCTATTTTCAAATTTTGTAACTTATCAAATATTCTAATTTGTTTCAATGATTGCTCCCAAACTGATTTTTGGGCCTCGAATGCTCGATTTAAGGCCCAAATGTACATGTATGCTAGGATGTTGATGAGTTTTCAATGATTGTTGTTATATGACATTATTGAAATGTTTAGATATTAGAGTGATTAGATTTGCATGGTAATGCTCCATAACCCTAGCGGTAGAGACAGGTTAAGGGTGTTACATTTAGTGGTATCAGAGCTACGATTGATTAGATTCTCGGACTAAACGTAGTATGTATAAGGTTTAGAAATACATGCCATTATATAACCTATGATAGTGTGATACCTCTTAACTAAAATTGAATTATGTTTTCATATAGATAAAAGATGTCATCCAACCAAGTTGATTCTGATGAGGTTGAAAGTAATGCGCAAGCCTCCATTCAAGAAGAAGCCAGTAGTAGGCCCGTAGTTGAGAGTCGGGAAAATGAGGCAAAATAAGCCTTCTTTCAGATGATGTCTGAATGGTTCTCTAAGTTTGTCAGAACAAACCCTATAGCTCGACGACCTCTACCTCCACCCCCTCCCGTACCCCAATCTGTTCCATCTGTTTCTCAAGGTCTAGAACAAGTATGTCTAAGCGAGCCTCTGGTTGATAAAATATGTAAGTATGGGGCAAAAAAATTTAGTGGAACAGCTGAAGATGACCCAAAAAAGTCGAGTTTTGGTTAGAAAACATTGTGAGGTTTTTTAATGAACTGTCTTGTTCTCTAGTTGAATGTTTAAAATGTGTGGTATCTCTGCTAAAAGACTCAGCATATCAATGGTGGAATACTTTGATTGCTGTGATACCAACGGATTGTGTGAATTGTGATTTCTTTTAGACAAAATTTAGAAAGAAATATGTTAGCCAACGATACCTTGACAAAAAGGGAAAAGATTTTCTTGAGTTAAAACAAGGTTATATAACTATAGCCAAATATGAAATGGAGTTCATACGACTTAGTAAATATACTCGGGAATGTATCCAAAAGAATCTATTATGTGTAATCGATCTGAAGATGGTTTAAGCAAAGATATCAAACTGTTAGTGGGGATTTTAGAATTAAATGAATTTATGGTATTGATGGATTGAGCACATAAGGCTGAAGAACTTAATAAAGCTAAAAGAAAGGTAGATTTTGAGGCTCATGAGACTGGTAAACGACCTATGGGAAAATAATTTTCTCTCTGTCGAAGAAATTGAAAGAATTTCACATTCATACATTAGCTTCAGTCAGACTTTCAGGAAGAGAAAAAGGGAAGCAACATTCAAATTCGAGACCTCAGGCTACTTCTGTAGCGAGTGTGGAGAGTGTTCGTAATAATAAACTTGCATGTCTATAGTGCAATAGACGACATTTCAGAGAGCGCTGATTGAGAGATGGATCGTGCTTCAAATGCGGCTCATATGATCATTTTCCTTGAGACTGTCTTGAAAGGTTTGATAGGGAGAAAGCTTAGAACACACGGTCGTGTAATACGCCTGTGAGAAGGAGACCACCTAGAAACAGTGGTAATGCTAAAAATAGTTGAAGTGGAACGAAAGATTTTATAGTTAGATCTAAAGTTCGGGCACCAGCTAGGGCCTATGCAATTCGAGCTTGTGAGGAAGCTTCGACACCTGATGTAATTATCCGTACATTTTTTGACTTTGATACTAATGTTAATGCTTTGATTGACCCGGGGTCAACGCACTCATATATATGCACAACCTTAGTGTCGAATAAGAAAATACCTTTTGAGTCAACTAAATTTTTAATCAAAGTAATGAATCCTTTAGGTTAGTATGTGTTAGTTGATAAGGTTTGTAGAAACTGTCTTTTGATGATTCGGGATTGTAACTTTCTAGTTGATTTGATGTTGTTACCATTTGATGAGTTTGATGTGAATCTTGGCATGGATTGGTTGACTTTTCATGATGCTGTTGTGAATTGTAGACGAAAGCAAATTTTATTGAAATGTCAAAACGGTGAAATTGTCTAAGTTGAATCAGATAGTTATGATAGTTCAGCTAATATCATTTCAGCCATGTTAAGATAGAAATATGTCAGGAAATGCTGTGAAGCATATTTAGCTTATATATTTTATTCTAGGGCTTCAAAATTGAAATTAGAGTCAGGAAATGATGTGTTTCCAAAAGAGTTACAAGGGTTACTACCAGTCAGAGAGGTTGAATTTTCTATTGAGTTAGTACTGGGAACTTCTCCGGTATCGATAGCTTCGTATAGAATGACACCTATAGAATTGAAAGAGTTAAAAGCACAGTTACAGGAATTGACAAACAGAGGGTTTGTTTGGCCTAGGTGTTCTCCTTGGGGTGCGCTTGTTAAGAAAAAGGACCAATCAATGCGATTATATAATAAAAAAAATATCCTTTGCCACGTATCGATGATTTGTTTGATCAACTAAAAGATGCGACAGTGTTTTGATCTCTATTCTGGATATTATTAGTTATGGTTTAAAGATTCAGATGTTCTGAAGACTGCTTTTAGAACCAGGTACGGACATTATGATTTTTTAGTTATGCCATTTGGTTTAACCAATGCACCTGCTGTGTTTATGGATTTGATGAACAAAATATTTTGGCCATATTTAGGCAGATTTGTGGTTGTATTCATTGATGATATTTTGATCTATTCCTGAGATGAAATCGAGCATGCATATCATTTAAGAGTAATATTGCAGACATTAAACAATTATTTGCTCAATTTAGCTGGTGTGAGTTCTGGCTTTGAGAGGTTGGATTTTAGGGACATGTTGTATCAGCCAATGGTATTAGAGTGGATCCAAGTAAAATATTAGCTATTGTAGACTGAAAGCCTCTGAGAAATGTTTTAGAGATCAGAAGTTTTTTGGGTTTAACCGGATATTATCAGAGATTTGTAAAAGGGTTTTTAATGATTTTTACACCGTTGACGAATCTATTTTAGAAAAATGTTAAGTTTGAATGGTCCCAAAACTGAGAATTCTTTGCAAATGAAGATATGCCAAAGGGGCTTCTTACTTCCCAAACAGATCCTCCTACATCTATATATAAACGCTAGTTTATCAAGAATACGCAATAAAAGCACTTCGAATTATTGATAGTCGATGACTATTCATAGCTATTACCTTGACACCAAAGAAGAGTTCGACCCAATGCTTTATTTCTATTTTGATCAGTTGAAAGTGTTGTTGAATGAAGCCCCTGTGTTGTTTCAGCCTAAGTCCAACAAAGAATTTGTAATCTATAATGATGCTTCACTGAATGATTTAGGCTGCATTTTGATGCAAGAAAGCAAAGTGGTAGCTTATGCTTCCTGTCAATTGAAACTGTGCGAGAAAAATTACCCGACTCATGATTTAGAACTTGCAGCTATTATGTTTGCATTAAATATCTGACGACACTATTTGTATGGAGAAAATTATCATAACTTCACGGATCATAAAATCCTGAAGCATTTGATGTCACAAAAAGAACTAAATTTGAGACAACGTAGATGGTTGGAGCTGCTGAAAGATTATGATTTAATCATCGATTATAATACATGAAAATCTAATGTTGTTGTTGATGCTTTAAGCATAAAATCTTTATTTGCTTTATGAGATTTGAATACTCTATTGATGTTGATTGATGATGGTTCCATTGTAGCAGAATTAAAAGCTAGACCAACATTTCTACAACAAATTTGTGAAGCTAAAAAAATGACTCCGAGTGTAACAGCCCGGTTTTAGCTAAATCAGAACAGTGGTATCAGAACCACATATCCAAGGTCGTAAAATTATTTTAATATTTTTTTATGTTTATGGCATGAAATTAGATATGTGTGAAATTTTTGTGAAATAATTTTATCGTTTAAGTGATTAATTTGAGAAAAGGACTTAATCGTGTAAAATGCAAAAATAACATGCTATAAGTTAAAAGTGCCTAATTGCTATGATTTGTTAAATGTGAGGTCCTTATGTTGATATTAGACCACTGAAAGTCAAAATTGTCATAAATGATATCCATTAAGTTGTTGTTAAATGGTTTAATTAAGTCAAATTGGTAAATTAGTTAATAAGGTTATTAATAATAAAAACAAAGTTAAAATAAACCATATTATCATAATTCATAATAAAAAATTAGCAAAAAGAAATAGGGTTTGAGCTTTCATCCAGTCGGCCCTTGTTCATCTTGATTGAGGTATGAAATTTGATCGGTTTTTGATGATTTTTATGTTTTTGTGATCGCTGCTTTGAGTACTAGCTAGCCCATGCCTCAATTTTTGAAAGTGTTGATGATTTTGAAAGTTGGCATTGATGAATTCATGTGTCTTTGGATGTTTGAAGATGAAATATGAAAGCCTGGTGTTTGATATACATGTATTGTTAAGTGATTTTGAGTAAAAATGCATATTAGGGATTAAATTGAGAAAAGTGTAAATTGAGGGGTTAAATTGTGAAATAGATGAAAAATATGGGCTGCTAGGGATCTATAGAGAATCTGACTAGCATGAAATTAGAAAGAAAATTGTGTAATGTGCGTTTTTATGAAATAGAGACTAAATTGTAAGAAATGTGAAAGTTTAGGGCCAAAGTATAAATTGGCTTAAATATGTATTTGTGGATGAAGTTGATTGAGATCAAGAACAAAAGAAATCTGATTTAGATTGAGGGAAATCAAAAGTTATCAAATAGTCAATCTGGTCCCTCTATTCCAACTACGAGGTAAGTTCATATGCAAATAAATGTCTTTAAATTGAATTATACATGTTTAATTGTCATTGAATTGCTATGAATGTTGATAAATGCCAAATTCTACATATTCTTACCCCAAATACTTAGCATATTTATGGATGTTTATTACTAGATTTGTGGATTTTGGTGCTCTTAATCTGGTTATTTCATGTTGTGTACTCAGGAGAGCACCAAGAGTCAAAAGGAGCCAAAAACGAGCAAAATAGGGACAAAACAGACCAAATTGAGAAAATGACACGGCCTAAGCCTTGCCACACGGGCAGCTCACACGCCCGTGTCTTTTGAAGGTGTCGACCAAGGCTTTCACGATTCACACGGCCTGTCTATTGACCCACACAGCCGTGTGCAATTTGACGGATCGAACACGGCCTGACAATCACATCACACGGCCGTGGCACACAAGCGTGTCCCTTTTTCAAAGAATTGTATTTTAGATAGAAAAGGATACTTAGGGAGGAAGAAAGCCAATCCAAAATAAACACCCTAAGTATGACTTAGAAGGGGGTCCCTTCCAAAACTTGTCTGGAGAATAGAACCACACGCCGGGAATTACTCGAAGGAAGCAAGACGACCATCCCAAAAGCCGAAGCTACTCCAAGACTGAAGATCTCTCTCAGAATTCCTTCAGGGGTTTTAGAGTTTTCTTTATGTTTTGTTATTTTCATACTTTTGAGATGTACTCTTATTTTATTATGAACTAAACCCCTTAGATACCTAAGGGGGTTGAAACTTATGATGGATCTTGTTATTATTATCTGACTATATGATAAATACTTGATTTGTTCTTAATTATGTGTTTTTAATGCTTGAGTTAATATTCAAGATTTGGCATAATTAAGCGGAGTTGATCGAATGCCTAGAAATAGGGTTACGAGATTTTACCGGATTAGGTGAAACCTAATATGGCAGTCCATAGATCGATTTACTACTTCCCTAGGGGTTTTAATTAAGAAAGAGATTTCGATTAATTCAACTGAGGGTTAGACGTTATTAGTCTCGAAAGAGATAATAGTATAGGTTAGGAAGTCTTACGGATCAAGTCAAGTGAATAAATCGTCTGGTTTAGAGTCAGATAACAAGTGAAATCTAGGTGGATTCCTCATTGGGTGTCATCTTTATCAATTACTTTTCTTCAAGTCTTTTTCCAAATCTTCCCTTTGCCTTAGTTTAATTTGTTAATTAGTTTAGTTAATCAGTTTAATAAACAACCTCTTTTTATTCTTAGGCTAGATAATAAAAAGATAGTTATTACTAGTACTTTTGGTTCCCTTGGGTACGATATCCTGGTCTTGCTATTACTATACTATTGTTCGATAGGTGCGCTTGCCTTTTCGTCGTGGTAATAGTTAGTTTAGGTTTGATCTTCATTATCAATATTTATTACTTGTTACGAATCATGTGATTAAGTTTTTGGCCCCGTTGCCGGGGAACTAAAATATTAGGTACGCTAAATTTTTATTACTTTAGCCATTTATTTTTCTTGCAATTTAATTTCATTGTTTATTAATTTACTTTTTCTTTCTCTTGGCAGGTTTTTTAATAGTTTATGACTAGAAAAAATCCGTCGGGACCATTACTTTTGATGAAGAAATCGATTGCACAATTCGTAGAAACCAAAGAGAAATAAGGTGCAGCTTAAGATACACGAAGAATGAGCAAGAAGACGATACTCAACCCCCAACCGAAGAGATGGCTGAAAACCAAAACAATCAGCTACCTCCTGTAATTGCGGCTAATCAAAATCCTGCTCCACGTACTATGTATGATTATGCTAAACCTTCTTTAACAGGAACTGAATCTAGCATAGTTAGACCGGCTGTAGCTGCAAATATTTTTGAACTAAAACCTAACACAATTCAAATGATACAACAGTTTGTTTAGTTTGATGGTTTGCAGGATGAAGATCCCAACGCTCACTTAGCAAACTTTCTGGAATTTTGTGATACATTTAAAATCAATGGCATTTCTAATGATGCCATTCATCTTCGGTTGTTTCCCTTTTCATTGAGGAACAAAGCTAAACAGTGGTTGAACTCATTACCACGAGGGTCAATTACTACTTAGGAACAAATTACCGAAAAATTTCTATTAAAATATTTTTCATCGGCGAAAACGGCTAAATTACATAATGATATCTCTTCTTTTGTGCAGATGGATTTAGAAACACTTTACGATGCATGGGAGAGATGCAAGGACTTACTAAGAAGGTGCCTTCACCATGGGTTACCGTTTTGGCTTCAAGTACAAATATTCCACAATGGTCTGAATCCCTCGACTCAGCAAATGGTTGATGCAACTACTGGCAGAACCATCAATAATAAAACAACGGAAGATGCCTATGAGTTTATAGAGGAGATGTCACTGAATAACTATCAGTGGCAAGTTATGAGGACAAAGCCAACGAAAACAGCCGGCGTTTATAACGTCGACTCAGTTACTATGCTGTCAAATCAGGTAGAACTTCTCAATAAAAATGTTGATGGTTTACTCGTTCTACGCAGGTACATCCAGTAATGAGGTGTGACTCAGGTGGAGGAGGTGTGCATACAGAATATCAATCCTTCAATCCTACAACTGAAGAGGAACAAGTCAACTATATGGGTAACAATAACTTTAGATCTCAAATAACCCATACAATAATACTTATAATGCAGGTTGGAGGAACCACCCAAATTTCTCCTAGGGTGGTCAGGGTTTTCAATAGCGACCTTATCAACAAGAGAAGAAACCAAACCTTGAGGTGATACTCTCAAAATTCATATCAGTGTCAGAAACCCATTTCCAAAATACCGAGACAACACTTAAAAATCAACAAGCATTAATCCAAGGACTCGAGACTCAGATAGGCCACCTTTCCAAGCTAATCTCCGAACGACCACAAGGTAGCTTGCCAAGTAACACTGAACCCAACCCAAGGGAACAGCTTAACGCAATTAATATCAAAAATGAAGAAGTCGTTGAGCTTGAGCCAGAACCAAGGTAAGAAACAGTGGTAAACAAAGGGAGAGATGAGGTAGATCAAAATACAAACAAACCAGTGACTGTCGAATATAATTCTCGTATGCCATACCCTAACGCGACAAGGAAAGACCGCTCAGACGAACAATTCTGTAAATTCCTTAAACTTTTGAAAAAATTACATATTAACTTACCGTTTATTGAAGCTTTGTCGTAGATGCCACATGCAATGAAATTTTTAAAAGAGCTTTTAGTAAATAAGCGGAAGTTGGACGAAGCGTTGCATGTGGAGCTAAATGTAGTTTGCTCAGCTATTCTACAGAATAAGGTACCCCACAAATTGAAAGATCCAGGGAGGTTTACAATTCCTTTCTTAATTGGTAGTTTAGATATAAGTCATGCATTAGCTGATTTAGGGGCTAGTATTAACGTCATGCCTTACAAAATGTTTAAGCAACTAGGTCTTGGGAAACCTAAACAAACTAGGATGAGCATTCAATTGGCAGATAAAACTATAAGATTCCCTGGGGTATTATTGAAGATGTACTAGTGAAAGTAGATAAGTTCATATTTCCGATTGATTTCGTTGTTGTAGACATAGAAGAAGATAATAACACTCATTTGATTTTAGGGAGGCCCTTTTTAGCAATTGCTAAAACAATTATTGATGTTGGCACAGGTGAGCTTACATTCCGTGTGGGAGACAAAACGATCACCCTTCAAGCCCGTACTTCTGGCATTACATCAAACAGTGAAGGTAATGGTCCACACCAGTCTACTAAAACTGACAATATGACACAACCTGCTTTGCAGAAATTAAGTTTCAAAGAAGTTCATGAGCCATGTTCCAGTAATGATAGAGGACACATTCATGAAGAACGAAGGCTACGGATAGAGGAGCTAGACGAATGGCGAACACACAAACCAATAACACATGATAAACTGAAACAACGCCAAAACAAGCCCGATACCTCTCCAAATCAACTTAAGGTTGGTGATAGAGTCTTACTAGATGCTGCAGACCCCCACATTGTCACTACCACACTGAATGAGAAAATCCCTCTTACGGTACTCAGTATTTTTCCATTCGGTACGATGGAGGTGAGTCATCCCAAGTTTGGCACTTTGAAGGTAAACAACACTCGATTAAAACCTTATCTTGATAAGATTGATAGTAGGAATGAGGAGTACGGACTCCTCGAACCACCCTGACCATTCACTAGAGAGGTAAGTCGAGCTTAGACTATACATAAGCACTTCTCGGGAGGCAAACCAAGCACTAACATATTTTGATTTCTTTATTTTTTATTTCTAACACTTTAAATCATTAACGTTATCTTTGAATAAAAAAGTTTTTTAGCACACACGGCCAAGCACACGGGAGTGCCTAAAGCAGTGGCCAAATAGGGGAAGAGAAACGGCCGTGCGATACGGCCGTGTGAAAGCAGGACATGATTTCCCCAAAACACGGGATGTGATAAAACCCTACAACCGTGCGACATGGCGGTGGGTGAATTTGACAGAAGAACACGGGCGTGGGAATAGAAAAACATGGGCGTGCCAGGGGCAAGGCTTGATTCTGTTTCTTCGACATGGGAGTGCGACACGCCCGTGCCGTGAAGCCGTGGAAAACAATACACGGGCGTGGGAGAAGCGAACAAAGCTAGGCACGATCGTGCAATATGGTCGTGTGCCACACACGCCCAAGACACACGGGCGTGTGATAGTAGCCGGGCACGACCTAAATTTCAAAATTCAAAAAACACGGGCTCACTTTCAAAGTACAAGGGCGTGGCCCTAGGCCGTGTGGCACTCCCCTATATAAGCAAATCACTGTTCATTTTCTTCTTTCTTTCAAAACCCTAGTCGAAATCTCCCCTCCTTCACTCCCTAATCCTTATACCGGCCACCATTCCTTAAATTCTAACTTCCTCAACCCCCAAACTCCACTCCCCCTGCGTTAATCCTTACCTTCCTCTCTCTTTTCCCTCTATTTTTCCTCCACACGGCTGTAACCCCACGCCACACGCCCGTGCTCGCCACCAACATGCCCGTGTGCCACCCAACAGCAGCTTTTGTTTCACTTTCTCAACCTGAATACTTTAGGAATTTGCTTTAGTATTTTCTATATTTGAATTGTTTAAGTTACTAAATAGCATATACTAGTTTTAGGATTCTTGTTTAACTGATGATGCATCTTTGATTCCAATAAATGTTTCTGAATAATCATATAAAATTTTCACTTCTCGCTTGATACCGTTAAATGTTAACATATCTTGGACCTACTATATCAATGTTTATACATTTTCAGGTCCATTATGTCATTATCGAGAGGCAAGAAGGCCGCAGTCCCATCCTCAAATAGACATAGGGGACCGGGTTCTTCCTCAGTACTTGCTACAGCTGAAGTTCAGCACCCATTCATTGAGTTTTCGCAAGCTTCGCAGGAGGAGCTATTTCAGATTCTACGTACGCGACCCCCCACTACAGGTCGCTGCATCGACTGGGCTGCCATAAAGCGAGTCCAGTTAGCTGATTCCATCTGCGCCCTCCTGTCCACAAACCCATGGGAATGGTTCTTCGTTATTACCGAACCAACTTATTTAGAGCTAACTTTGGAATTATGCTCTACTTTTCATTTACAAGTGGTGATGACAAACAATGACGACCCCGGCACCATGCACTTCCTTTTAGGTGGTCTAGTTCGCGCGATGAGTGTCCCAGAGTTTGGAGTCATTCTGGGACTTTACAATGATGAGTTAATGGAGGAGGAGGACATGAATGCACTACCATACAATATCCACATTTCTCCCTCCTTGTGCTGGAAGGCTTTGGCACCACTCTCTTCCAACTACGACCCCAGCCGCTCGAAGGCCTCAGCTCTCGCCCCTTCCCTACACTATCTCTATGCCATATTGGCACACACCCTGACCAAAAGGAGAGAGAGCATCGACGTCGTCAACACCCACGACGCCTACTATTTATGGTACATGGCAAATGCACATGTGACTGACTTGGCATACTTCATCGCCTTCGCCATTCGCCATCAGGCAGAGCAGCATCGGAAGGGAGTAATCTCTATCGACCCCTACGTAACGCGCCTTGGCAGACACTTCGGCCTCCTTAACACGGTGGCGCAGTCATCAACGCTTACACTGATAGGTCAGATATCCCTACAGGGCATCACGACTATGTTACACATGAGGATGATCGAGCACCGACGTGGGACCGATCCTCCTTAGTACCGTCTCACTCATGCCATTGACGAGGAGGATCTTGAGGACATTCCTGATGATGTCCCCCCACAGCACGAAGAGCCTTCTACCACGCCACCTACGGAACGACCAATTCATGCGGCTGCTTCATTGGCACACTTTTCCGACCAAATCGCTCACTTCGAGCAGTACTGCACTACACAGTTTGAGATGATTCACGAGCGAGATCGGCGACGTGATAGATAGATGGATGACATGCAGGCCATGATGCAGCAGCTGTGCCAGCACTTTCACTTCGCCACCCCAGCGCTACCACCTGAGGGCCCCACTGACGAGGATCATTGAATCCTCTTATCTTTTTATTTTTAGTTTTTCAATTTTATTATTTTCTTTTGAAATACATATCTGTATTAGTAAATTTTACTTTCTTCATTTTTCTGGTATTTCTAACAAGGAATCCCACTACGCTCTCTTTCACACCAACTCTTAATAAGCTTTTCATGATTCTACAGACTTCCAAGAAAAGCTGTTAGGAATATTTTACAGAATAAGGAAACAAATGGGGAACAATACCTCACTAGTACCATGTTCAACAACCTAATTTCTCCATCTAGCCCAGAATAGTGACAGCTACCACTTTCCCCAAACACTCCAGCCTCAGAATCAAGCTCCGCATCTATATAATAGGGAGTTTCACCTCCTTCCCTCTTATGATTTTATTTATTTTGAATAATCTATCTTTTTACATTGAGGGCAATGTACATCTTAAGTGTGGGGGGGTGAACATGAACATGATACCTAACTTTTTGCATTATTCTCAAATCCCTGAATTTGATCTTGTGCTTAAGTGATTTTCTCATAATATTGATCGAATAAATTCTGAGTGATCTATAATTATGGTTGATATGTCATGAATTAGACCATGGGAATTATGCATGATTATTCGATTATAGGGCATTAGAGAATCGAGCATGATAAGTTGATATTTTGAGAACTAAAATTTTTAGATTATTTTCTTGAATTGAGGTATTATCTTGAAATCTTAAGTATACAGGAATGACATCAAAAACCCAAATTTTTGGTGAGATTTTTGAACCTTTTGAGCATATAACTTTCTTTCTTTCTCACTTCTTTTGTGGTTTGAGTGTGTCAACATTGAACTGTTATTCTAGAACTTGTTTCGATTATACATGTCGAGATCACACGTATAATTTGATATGCTGAAATGATAAAGACACTTAGAATTTAACCCACTTACTCCATAAAAAACCTTCCCACATAATTAAACCCTTAGTAATCCCCCTTGAGCCTACTAACCCTTTTTATTAATTAACCCTTATCATTAACCCATTTTTGTTGAAATCCTCCTACTTAATTTACCCTTTTTATCGAGATTATTTTTTAATTTTGTTACCTTACTATGTTTACCAATTTTTGTTACTGAATCATAAAGTATGATTTCTATATTGTATTGACTTGATTTGTTGTAAAAAAAAACTCAATATTGTAATTCTCAGCAAGCTAAAGTTGTCATCATGTAATATAGTTCTGGATATTTGTTTGTGATTCAGTAATTAAGTTTTTGAATAGTGGGGTAATATATTAAAATTATCTCGATTCTAACCTTCTCTTTTCAGATTGTATCTATACCCGTAGCCTAAACCCCATTACAACCATGCAAAGACCTTTTAATTTGTATATCATATCATTTACAAGTGGTGGAGATTTGATTTTCATGCAAGCCTATGGTAATAACTTCTCATGTTAGACAATCGAGTGTTTAATCTTGAACTTTAAACACTTTGAGTGATTTGAGTGAATCCTTAGTGAGGATGTCATCTCTTGTATATTTAGGACTAAAATTAATTACTTAGAGGAAGGAGATTACCTATGATTTTATTATCAAAATATTCGATTTAGATTGTTTGAGGCTTTTAATGCCCCTATAGTTGAATTCTCACTGTATGATTTTCCGTGGAATAGTTTGTAACATTATCAGTAATGATTATGTGATTGAAAAGAATGAATTCCAACAGTAAATGAGAGTTTTGCTTGAGGACAAGTAAATGCTTAAGTGTGGGGGTATTTGATAAACGCCAAATTATACATATTTTTGCCCTAAATACTTAGCATATTTATGGATGTTTATTACTAGATTTGTGGATTTTGGTGCTCTTAATCCGGTTATTTCATGTTTTGTACTCAGGAGAGCACCAAGAGTCAAAAAGAGTCAAAAATGAGCAAAACAGGGAGAAAACAGACCAAATTGAGAAGATGACACGGCCTAAGCCTTGCCACACGGGTAGCTCACACGCCCGTCTCTTTCGAGGGTGTCAACCAAAGCTTTCACGATTCACACGGCCTGGCCATTGACCCACACAGCCGTGTGTAATTTAACGAATCGAACACGGCCTGGCAATCACGTCACACGGTCGTGGCATACGGGCGTGTCCCTTTTTTAAATAATTGTATTTTACACGGAAAAGGATACTTAGGGAGGAAGAAAGCCAATCCAAAGCTTATATAAATACCCTAAGTATGACTTAGAAGGGGGTCCCCTCCAGAACTTGTCTGGAGAATAGAACCACACGCCGGGAATTACTTGAAGGAAGCCAGACGATCCATCCCAAAAGTCAGAGCTACTCCAAGACTGAAGATCTCTCTCAGAATTCTTTCAAGGGTTTTAGAGTTTTCTTTATGTTTTGTTATTTTCATACTTTTGGGATGTACTCTTATTTTATTATGAATTAAACCCCTTAGATACCTAAGGGGGTTGAAACCTATGATGAATCTTGTTATTATTATTTGAACTATATGATAAATACTTGATTTGTTCTTAATTATGTATTTTTAATGCTTGAGTTAATATTCTGGGTATTGATTCATGATTCGATGTGCTGATGCAGAGGATCAAAAGTCCCTGTCTAAGAGTAGATTTGGCATAATTAAACAGAGTTGATCGAACGCTTAGAAATAGGGTTATGAGATTTTGCCAGATCAGTGTGAAACCTAATATGAGAGTCCATAGATCGATTTACTACTTCCCTAGGGGTTTTAATTAAGAAAGAGATTTCGATTAATTGAACTGAGGGTTAGACATTATTAGTCTCGAAAGAGATAATAATATAGGTTAGGAGTTTCATGGATCAAGTCAAGTGAATAAATCGTCTGGGTCAGAGACAGATAACAAGTGAAATCTAGGTGGATTCCTCCTTGGGTGTCATCTTTATCAATTACTTTTCTTCAAGTATTTTTCCAAATCTTTCCTTTGCGTTAGTTTAATTAGTTAATTAGTTTAGTTAATCAGTTTAATAAACAACCTCTCTTTATTCTTAGGCTAGATAATAAAAAGATAGTTATTACTAGTACTTTTGGTTCCCTTGGGTACGATATCCTGGTCTTGCCATTACTATACTATTGTTCGATAGGTGTGCTTACCTTTTCGTCGTGATAATAGTTAGTCTAGGTTTGATCTTCATTATAAATTTTTGTTACTTGTTACGAATCACGCGATCAAGTGTTGAATGAGCAAATACGAGCAAGAATCGACAGAGTTACGACATTCGAAAGTCCCGTACGAACCTTAGGAATAGTATAGGATACGAATGTCATGACATTAAGTTACCAAGATGTGATTACATGTAAGACGATGTCTGAGACATTGGCATTGTATTATGATTTCGTCTAAGACCTTGTCTAGGACAGTGGCATTGATATATGATAACATGAAAGACCATATTTGGGATATGACATTGTGTGAGCTTACAAGATTTCCAAGTATCCTTAACAATTCTGACTGGTTCAACGGGCAAAGTCAAGTCAAGAAATTTGTGTGAATGAGTTAAGTGACTCAGGTAAGTACGAGATTCATAGAGTATTGAAAAGGGAAGTTTTTGATGAATTCAATTATGATATTGAATGTTTGTATCATGAAAAAGTTTTGTAAACTTGAATGTATATTTAAATGTGCTTATTAATATCTTGCTTAATTGATAGAAATGATTTTGATTCATGAGATGACTTTATTTGTATAAGGCTTACTAGCTTTTAAAGCTTACTATGTTTATTTTTCACTATTTTATAGATTATTGAAGTTAGCTTGGACTCAGGGATAGTCGGGAAACATCATCACACTATCGATTATTTCGTTGGTACTTTTGGGAGCTTTGTATATATGGTATATGGCATTTATAGGCTAGTGTCATATTGGTAGGTTTTGAGTTATAATATTAGCCATGAGATTTGGCTTGTAAATGTTGGTATGTATGACCATTTAAGTTGGCTTGAATTTTGTTTGATAAGTGATATATATGTGATGTATATAATGCATTATATATTGGCTTGTTTGGTGTGGTTATGTGTTGGTTATTTTGGATAGTTGTAAGTTGGTGTATTAATGCTTGGAAGATTGGCATTTGTGGTTTGATTTTGAGATGAAGAGATGGTGCAATTTGTATCATGATATAGATGATAATTTGATGAGTAAATGCATTTAGTAGCTATGTAAGTTGTGATGAATTTTGGCTTAATGATTTGGTATGTTTGAATATAAAATTAAGTAGTTGAAATGGTTGAGGATAGATGGCATGATATGTGTATGAATTGCCATGTTTTGGCTGCCTATATATGTAATAAATTCGTACTATTTTTGTTACTAGGTGTGTTTGAAAAAAAGGTGGCAAATTGGCTTTGCAAATACCTTATTTTTTCCACATGGGTAGAGACACAAGCACATGTCCCAGCGCGCTTGTGTCTCAGCCGTGTGCGACACACGGTCATGCTACACGGGCGTGTGTCCCCTAGGGTAACTCTTCAAATTAAAGTCAGTATACCCTTTAGGTTTGGCACAGCCTAGACACAGAGGCGTGTCTACTAGTCGTGTGGGGCACACGGGCTGGCACATGGACGTGTGGTCGGCTGTGTGACCCAAGTTAGTAACCCCTCTAGTTTCCCCACGGCTATGGCACACGAGTGTGTCCTCGGCCGTGTGGTGCAAGTCGTATGTATGCCCTGTTTTCACACGACCTATGACACGGGTGTGTCTGGTAGCCGTGTGAGGCACATGGCCTATTAACACGAGCGTGTGACCCTTAAATGTTGAAAAATTTTCTAAGTTTCTCAAACTTTGCAAATGTTGTCAGTTTAGTCTCGAACCACTTTTAAGCATGTTTTAAGGTCTCGTATAGCCTTATAAGGGACAATGTGATTGATTTGAATAAATTTTATATACGAATACATAAATGTATATGTTATGTTTGTGAACGATGGGTATTGTTCGGTAATGCCTCGTAACCCTATTTCGCTGACGGATATAGGTTAGGGGTGTTACATTTAATTGGTATCAGAGCTAGGTTTAGTCAATTCTAGGACTAACGTTGCATGTGAGAGTCTAGCTATACATGCCATATATATAAAAATTGCGATAGTGTGATGATTGCTGATAGTTAAAATGTGTTTTTTATATAGCAAATGGATTTTGATCGAGCCATCGCTGACGATGTTGAAAGTAATGCACCCGCCCCCATTCAAGGGGCAGTGTAGTCTGATTCTAGACTCGTAACTAGTAGTCACGAGGGAGAGGCTAAACAAGCCTTCTTCCAGATGATAAGTGAGTGGTTCATGAAATTCGTACGAACGAATCTGGCAACTCAACAACCTCCACCCACCTATTCCTCAACAAACCCCTGTAGTTCCTTAAGCTATAGATCAGATGCGATTGAATAAGCCACCAGTGGATAAGATTTGGAAACATGGGGCTGAAGAGTTTCATGCTACAGCTGATGATGATGCTGAGAGAGCTGAGTTATGGCTTGAGAACACTATCGGAGTATTCGAGGAATTGTCATGTACTTCTTAAGAATGTATCAAATCTGTGGCATCTTTACTTAGTGATAATGTATATCATTAGTGGAAAACATTGACATCTATAGTTTTGATGGAACAAGTTACCTGGGAATTCTTTCAATCTGAGTTTCGAAAGAAATACATAAGTTAGCGATTTCTCGATCAGAAACATAAAGAGTTTTTAGAGTTGAAACAAGGTCGGATGACTGTCACTAAGTATGAAAAAGAGTTTGTACGTTTAAGCAAATATGCTCGAGAGTATGTGTCTACTGAGGAGATCATGTGTAAACGATTCGTTGACAGATATGTGTCTACTGAGGAGATCATGTGTAAACGATTCGTTGACAGATTGAATAAAGATAGAAAATTGTTAGTCAGGATACTTGAATTGAAGGAATTTGTCGTACTGGTTGAGAGGGCTTGTAAAGCTGAGGATCTCAGTAAAGAAAAGAGAAAAGCTAATTTCGAAACAAGATATTTGAGAAAGAGATCGATGAGTAAGCCGTTTCAATCTTTATCGAAGAAATTCTGAGACTCGTATAATCGTTCTAATGCATTTCTGGGACATTCAATCAGGGATCATGAAAAGCAACCTGTGAGTTCTAAAGCTCAAGCTACATCTATTGCCAATGTTGGTAGTGGGAAAAAAATCAACCTGAATGTAGATAGTGTGGAAAATGACATTTCAGTGATTGTAGATTGAATGATCAGGTTTGTTTTAAATATGAATCGTTAGATCATTTTATCAGAGATTGCTCAGAGTTAGCTGAAAAAGATAATGTTCTGAGTATGAGGCCAAGTAACATGGAAGTTAAAGGGAGACTATCACATAATGTTGTAAATGTGAGTGGTGGTAGAGGTGCGACACGAGACACTACTGCAAAATTGATGCTAGAGCACCTGAACGAGCCTACGCTATTCGGGCTCGCGAAGAAGCGTCATATCCAGATGTTATCACCAGTACTTTTACTCTTTGTGATACTAAAGTTATTACATTGATAGATCTAGGATCAACTCATTTGTATATATGTGTAAATTTAGTATCCAGTAAGACTTTGCCTATAGAGTCTACTGAATTTGTAATTAGAGTATCAAACTCCTTAGGTAAGTGTGTGTTGTTTGATAAAGTGTGCAAGAACTGTCCATTGATGATTCGAGATTTCTGTTTTGCTGCTGATCGGATGATGTTGTGTAACATCCTGATTTTCGAGTTTTTCGCGATTCTTGATATTTTAAGTAAGTTTCTAAAGTTTGGTATGTGATTATGGAATTCATAATTTGGGTATGTAAATGGGCTTATGGAAGGCCCATGAGATGGCCAAAACCCGGGGGAATTTTTAAATTTTGGACTTAGGAGTTAGGGGTTCTGGCTAGGTGCCCTTATATAAAGTTGTGGGTAAAATGTATCACAAAAAGAGCGTTAGTAAAGTGGCAAGGGTGACGCCACTAAGCTCCTAAAAAGGTGGCGTGTGGAGCATAGGGGAAGACCTGGGATCGATTCCCTGTGATGGCAAAAATAATGCTAATTTTTATGCTTTGTGCATACAAGAGTTGTAGCTGAATGGAACTCTTTAGAGGAGAATTTGAATCAGTCAAATGCATGGATTTAGGAGGGATAAGGGGAGAGATTTTAGGGATTTGATATGAAGATAAAGTTGGCCGAATAAGGGAGATTGGAGGGGGGATTTTCGGCAGAGAGGTTTAGTTAGGGATTTTCGGCACTTAGGTATTTTTGTGCCGTTTTCTCCCTGGAGGATTAGTCTTTTTCTCTCTTTTTCTTTTGCAGCCGAATCTACCATCTCTTCTTCCATCTTTTCTTCCTTCTCCTTCTTTCAAACCAGCCCACTATTTCCCTCCATTCACCATTTTTTCTTTCCCTTATCTCTACTTCTGCCGAAATACCGCAAAAGTCAAAATCAGTGAAGATAGGGGGTGCCGATTCTTTGTGACCAGCAACCTTTTCTTTCCTTTTCAATTGTTGGCGTTCAATTCCTTTACCTTTTAGGCATACGAGTTCAAGAGAAGAAAGACTGTGGTATGTGCTCAAACTCTAAATGACTCCTAGGGTAATTGTTGGCAAAAGTCGAAACCCTATAATTTAGGGAGGTGGCCGAATATGGGTATAGGTCTTTGGGGGTTCTTCTTTTAATATTTGTATGATTTCTATAGTGGAGGAGCAGCAAGGCGTAGTGTCGAATTGAATCAGCTTGGATCTCCGGAGTGGCTAGATCTAGTCAATCAATATCGGCAAGGTAAGGTTCTTAAGGCCATTTTGGATGGTGGTCGAATGTGTAAGTACTAATATAAGATGGTTCTTGTTTTGGGTCAATTAATGGAAGCTGATTTATTAACGGTGGAATATAGGAGAAATCGTGTAGGAGATCTCGTCGAGGAATATCGCTAAACAGGTGTGTAACGAACCCTTTTTCATAGCTTAAAGCGATAAATGCTGAAAAGCCGAAATGCCGAAATTCTGGCATTTCGAGGACTTGTGAGCAAGCGAACGCTCACTAGTTAGTTAGAATCGATGAGATGATGATCGGGAACAATGAAAACGGTAAGAATGTGATTTTTGGCATTCTCGGTAAGTTGGGCCTCGAGGAGCCGAAGTGGGGCCCATTGGGCTTTCGGGCCCATTTGGGTAAAATTGGTAGAATATGAAAACTGGTTAAATTGCGCATCGAGACTGATAATATCATGATGGAATATAGGCTAAATGGGCCTAGATGACGAAATCGGCTAAGTAGGGCCCACTAAGTATTTTAGGCCCAATAACTCAATTTCGCTAAAAATAGGCCAGACTCACTGTTTGCACACATGAATTGTTAGTAACCGTTAATGAACATGGAAACCCTAATGTTCGGTAAAATTACAGAATTACCCTTATAATATAAAATGACCGTTTTGCCCCTAGGTAAAAATGATTGTTATACCCCTAGGGTTTAAATATGAATTTAATACATGGGATTTTGATAAACATGGTATGTATGATATGCACATGACATGTATGATATGCACATGATAAGTATGATATGCACATGATGTATTCATAAATGCATTGGGTTGGGTTTTTATATGGATGGAGGAAGTGTAAAAGGGCTTATGCCCCAGTTATGATAAATGGCTTATGCCCCAGTTATGATATAGGGCTTATGCCCCAGTTATTAATAGGGCTTATGCCCTAGTTATTAAAAGGGCTTTGCCCCAGTTATTAAAAGAGGCTAGGCCTCCAGTTATATGATAAAGCAGCTATGCTGCCAGTGGAAAGTTATGGCGGGATGGGTCGAGTTAATCCCCACATGGTGTGTTGGTTGGTACGGGTGGAGAGTAGCGGATGGTGGGTTGAGTAGTCTCCCCAAATGGGCTTGCATTCTCTCATTGACATTACATGTGATATTGAAATGGGCCTATGGGCCATACCGTTTACAGTAAAGGCTTCGGCCCAGTAATATGAAATATGAAAAGGCTTCGGCCTAGTGTTATGAAATCTGAAATATGAAAAGGGCTACGGCCCAGTACATGTTGAGATTGGATTTGGGCTTAGGCCCAACAGGCTGTTATTGTTTTGGGCTCTGAAAGGGGCTTGTTGCACACTGAGTTTCCAAACTCACCCCCTTTCCTTAACCTTGCAGGTGAGCCTTGATGTGGGGACTTGGGCCGGAGGGGATTCAGAGTAGCCACAGTGATCGCCTTTGGACTTTTAAATAAGCGTTGGTTTTCATTAAATTTCCTTTAATTATTATTTATTTTTGGGTTGTAATAAGGCCATTTTAACTTTCCTTTTATTTCTTTTCGGGATTATTTTAATTTTAATAACTTTAAACCTGGTTGATAATTATTCAAATAGGCTAGACTTAGGACGTGTTTTCAAAATGATACTTGTTTTCAAAATAGCTCAACGCCTCGATTAATCGATTTATCAAAGACGACCACTTAAACAAATTTAAACTCGATATAACAAAGTGTGGCTATGGTTGTGGGCATGTCTAGGATTGGATCCAATCAAAGAGCTTGGTACTTAAGTAGCCTTCATGGCTCACCTCCTCTGTCTCGGATACCTACCTGGTGCCCAGCTTCCATACACTTTGTTAACTCAACAAAATATATGGTTTTTAAAACACTAAAACGGAACGTGGGTTTTCAACTCCAATGTGGCACTTCAGATTCGGCCATAACGTCTGGGCCGGGTTTGGGGTGTTACATGTTTCCATTTGATGAATTTGATATAATTATGGGTATGGATTGGCTAACATTGCATGATGCTATTGTGAATTGCAAATGAAAGATGATTGATTTGAGATGTTAGAATAATGAAATTATCCGGATTGAGTTAGATGATCTGACTGGCTTGCCAGCAGTTGTTTCATCGATGTTAGCTCAGAAATATGTGAAAAAAGGTTACGTAGCTTATTTTTGTTATGTTCTTAATACAAAAGTGACTGAAAAGAAAATAGAATAAGTGCCAGTTGTGTGTGAATATCCGGATGTATTTCCTGAAAAGTTACCGGGTTTACCACCGATTCGAGAGGTTGAATTTGGTATTGAATTAGTTTCAGGAACGACTCCGAAATCGATAGCTTTGTACAGAATGACTCTAACAATGTTAAAAAGAATTAGAAGCTTAGTTACAAGAATTAACTGATAGAGGGTTTGCAAGACCGAGTTTCTCATCCTGGGGTTCTCCCGTATTGTTTGTGAAAAAGAAAGATGGCACGATGAGAATGAGTATAGATTACTGACAGTTTAAAAAAGTGACAATTAAGAATAAATATACGATGCCCAGAAGAGATGATTTTTTTGATCAATTGAAAGGGGAAACAATGTTTTCGAAGATAGATTTGAGATCGGGTTATTACCAGTTACGAATTAAGACTCTGATGTGCCAAAGACTGCATTTAGAATGAGGTATGGACATTATGAATTCTTGGTTATGCCTTTTGGACTAACGAATCTCCTGCAGTCTTTATGGATTTAATGAACCGAATTTTCTGATCGTACTTAGACCGATTTGTTGTGTTCATTGATGATATATCGATATATTCACGAAATGAATCCGAGCATGGCGAGCATTTGAGAATTGTATTGCAGACTCTGCGTAATAAGCAGTTATTTGCAAAGTTCAGTAAATGTGAATTCTGGTTGCATGAGATTGGCTTTCTAGAGCATATTGTGTCAGCATCGTGTATTCGAGTTGATCCGAGTAAGATATCTGCGATTATAGATTGGAAGCCTTCGAGAAATGTATTTGAGGTCCGCAGTTTTCTGGGACTAACGAGATATTATAGACGATTTGTGAAAGGCTTTTCAATGATTGCAACTCTGTTAATGAGATTGCTTCAGAAAGATGTACAGTTTGAATGGTGTGAGAAATGTCAGAAAAGTTTTGATCAGCTGAAAGCTCTTTTGACTGAAGCTCTATTGTAAGTATAGCCAGAATAGGGTAAAGAATTTGTGATCTGTAGTGATTCATTATTGAATGGTTTGGGCTGTGTTTTGATGCAGGAAGGCAAAGTCATAGCTTATGCCTCGAGACAGTTGAAACCGCATGAAAAGTATTACCCGACTCACGATTTAGAGGTAGCACCCATTGTGTTTGCGTTAAAGATTTGGCACTATTATTTGTTTGGTGAGAAATGCCATATTTATTCAAATCATAAGAGTTTGAAATATCTAATGAATTAGAAAGATTTGAATTTGCGACAGTGGAGATGGCTAGAATTGCTAAAAGATTAGGAACAAGTGATTGATTACGATCTAGGAAAAGCAAATGTTGTTACTGATGCATTAAGCTGAAAATATTTATTTTCTTTACGTGCAATGAAAACTCATTTGGCTCTATTTGATGATGGTTTGGTTGTAGCTGAATTAAAAGTGAGACCGTTGTTTATATAACATATTTACGAAGCTCAGAAAGTTGATAATGAAATGTTAGCAAAATGAGTTCAATGTGATTCGAACCCTGATTCAGAATTTCAAGTTGATTCCAATGATTGTTTAAGATTCAGAGGTTGAATATGTGTTTCGAGAAATTCAGAGTTGATTTAGATGATTTTGAATGAAGCACATAGTAGTCATTTATCTGTTCATCTGGGAAGTACGAAAATACATAACGATTTGAAACAGCTCTATTGGTGGCATGGTATGAAACGTGACATTTCAGAGTTCGTTTTTAACTGTTTGATTTGTCAGCAAGTTGAAGCTGAATATCAGGAACCGTCTGGGTTATTACAGCCAATTATGATTCCTGAGTGGAAATGGGATAGAGTGACTATGGATTTTGTTTCGGGTTTGCCTTTATCTTTGAGCAAGAAAGATGTAGTCGGGTTGTTGTGGACAGATTGAATAAATCAGCTCATTTCATTCCGGTAAGAATGGACTATTCGCTTGAAAAATTAGCTAAGTTGTATATCTCTGAGGTTGTGGATTACACGGAGTACCTATTTCTATTGTTTTAGATAGAGATCCGTGATTCAAATCGAGATTTTGGAAGAAACAGCAAGATGCACTAGGTACAAAACTACATTTTAGTATCGCATTTCACCCGTAAACAGATGGTCAATCCAAGAGAGTTATATAGATAGTCGAGGATATATTGAGATGTTGCATTCTTGAGTTCGAAGGTACATGGGAAAAGTATTTGCCGTTGATTGAATTCGCATATAACAACAGTTTTCAATTGAGTATTAAAATGGAACCTTACGAAGCTTTATACAGTCAGAAGTGTCGAACACTGTTGTACTAGACTGAGCTTAACGAAAACAATATTCACGAGGTCTATCTGATTAGAGAAACAGAAGAGAAAGTGAAAGTGATCCACGATAGTTTGAAAACAGCATCAGGTCATCAGAAATCATATGCAGACTTGAAACGGAAAGATATTGAGTTTCAGATTGAGGATAAAGTGTTTTTGAAAGTTTCTCCGTGGAACAAAATATTACGATTTGGTCAAAAATGAAAATTGAGTCCGCGATTCATCGAACCGTATGAGATTATCAAGCAAATTGGACCAGTGGCTTATCGGTTAGCATTGCCATCTGAGTTAGAAAAGATACATAATGTATTTCATGTATCAATTCTTCGAAAATACCGATCTGATCCCTCGCATGTTATTTCCCTGACCAAAATTGAGATTCATTCAGATTTATCATACAGTGAAGAACCAATTCGAATCATAGCTCGTGAGATCAAAGAGTTGAGAAATAAAAGAGTAGTGTTAGTAAAAGTATTATGGTATCAACACGGGGTTGAAGAAGCTACGTGGGAACCCGAAGATGTTATGAGAAAACAATATCTAAACCTATTCACTGGTAAGATTTTCGGGGACGAAAATCCCTAACGGGGGAGAGTTGTAACAGCCTAATTTTAGCTAAATCAGAACAATGGTTTCGGAACCACAAATTTGAGGTCGTAAAATTATTTTAATATTATTTTTGATGTTTATGGCATGAAATTAGATATGTGTTAAAGTTTGTTGAAATAATTTTATCGTTTAAGTGATTAGTTTGAGATACGAATGTCATGACATTAGGTTACTGATATGTGATTACATGTAAAACCATGTCCGGGATATTGGCATCGTATTATGATTTCGTGTAAGACCCTGTTTGGCACAGTGGCATTGATATATGATAACATGTAAGATCATATCTAGGATATGATATTGTGTGAGCTTATGTGATTTCCGAGTATCCTTAACAATTCCGGCTGGTTCAACGGGTAAAGTTAAGTCGAGAAAGATGTGTGAATGAGTTAAGTAACTCAGGTACGTACGAGATTCATACGAGTATTGTAAAAGGAAGTTTTTGATGAATTCAATTATGATATTGAATATGTGTATCATGAAAAAGGTTTGTGAACTTGAATGTATATTTAGATATGCTTATTCATATCTTGCTTAATTGATGGAAATGATTTTGATTCATGAGATGACTTTATTTGTATATGGCTTACTAAGCTTTTAAAGCTTATTGTGTTTATTTTTCACTATTTTATAGATCATCGAAGTTAGCTTGGACTCGGGGATCGTCGGGAAACATCATCACACTATCGATCATCTCGTTGGTACTTTTGGGAGCTTTGTATATATGGTATATGGCATGTATAGGCTAGTGTCATATTGGTAGGTTTTGAGTTATAATATTAGCCATGAGATTTGGCTTGTAAATGTTGGTATGTATGACCATTTAAGTTGGCTTGAATTGTGTTTGATAAGTGATATATATGTGATGTATATAATGCCTTCTATGTTGGCTTGTTTCGTGTGATTATGTGTTGGTTATTTTGGATTGTTGTAAGTTGGTGTATTAATGCTTGGAAAATTGGCATATTGTGGTTTGATTTTGAGATGAAGAGATGGTGCAATTTGTGTCATGATATAGATGATAATTTGATGAGTAAATGCATTTAGTAGCTATGTAAGTTGTGATGAATTTTGGCTTAATGATTTGGTATGTTTGAATATGAAATTAAGTAGTTGAAATGGTTGAGAATAGATGGCATGATATGTGTATGAATTGGCATGTTTTGGATGTTTATATATGTAATGAATTAGTACTATTTTTGTTACTAGGTGTGTTTGAAAAAATGGTGGCAAATTGGTTTTACAAATAGCATATTTTTGTCCACATGGGTAGAGAAACGAGCGCGTGTTTCAGCAGTGTGTGACACACGGTCATGCTACACGGGTGAGTGTCCCCTGGGGTAACTCTTCGAATTAAATTCAGTATACCCTATAGGTTTGGCACGGCCTAGACACACGGGCGTGTCTACTAGTTGTGTGTGGCACACAAGCTGGCATATGGGTGTGTGGTTGGCCGTGTGACCCAAGTCAGTAACCCCTCTAGTTTTTCCATGGCCATGGCACACGGGCGTGTCCTTGGCTTTGTGGTGCAAGTCAGTATGTATGCCTTATTTTCACACGGCCAATGACACGGGCGTGTCTGGTAGCCGTGTGAGGCACACGGCCTATTAACACAGGTGTGTGACCCTTAAATGTTGAATTTTTTTTAAGTTTCTCAAACTTTGCAAATGTTGTCGGTTTAATCCCAAACCACTTCTAAACGTGTTTTAAGGTCTCGTATAGCCTTATAAGGGACAATGTGAATGATTTGAATGAATTTTATATATGAATGCATAAATGTAAATGTTATGTTTGTGAATGATGTGTATTGTTTGGTAATGCCTCGTAACTCTATTCTGACGACGGATACGGGTTTGGGGTGTTATATTTAATTGGTATCAGAGCTAGGTTTAGTCGATTCTAGGACTAACTTTGCGTGTGAGAGTCTAGCTATACATGCCATATATATAAAAATTGCGATAGTGTGATGATTGCTGATAGTTAAAATGTGTTTTTTATATAGCAACTGGATTTTGATCGAGCCGTAGCTAACGATGTTGAAAGTAATGCACCCGCTCCTGCTCAAGGGGCAGTGTAGTCTTATTCTAGACTCATAACTAGTAGCCACGAGGGAGAGGCTAAACAAGCCTTCTTTCAGATGATGAGTAGTGGTTCATGAAAGTCGTACGAACGAATCCGGCAGCTCAAAAACCTCCACCCCCACCTATTCCTCAATAAACCCTTGTAGTTCCTCAAGCTATAGGTCAGATGTGATTGAATTAGCCGCCAGTAGATAAGATTTGGAAACAAAGGGCTGAAGAGTTTTGTGCTACAGTTGATGGTGATATTGAGAGAGCTGAGTTTTGGCTCAAGAACATGATCAGAGTATTCGAGGAATTGGCCTGTTAACACAGGCGTATGACCCTTAAATGCTGAAAAATTTTCTAATTTTCTCAAACTTTGCAAATGTTGTCTGTTTAGTACCGAACAACTTCTAAGCATGTTTTAAGGTCTCGTATAACCTTATAAGGGACAATGTGAATGATTTGAATGAATTTTATATATGAATGCATAAATGTATATGTTATGTTTGTGAACAATATGTATTATTCGGTAATGCCTCGTAACCTTATTCCGGCGATGGATACGAGTTAGGGGTGTTACACCGAGTTTATTGCTAAACGGTAGAAGAATGAAAAGATACCTGATTCAGAATTTCATGTTAGTTCTAGTGGTAGTTTTTGTTTCTGAAACAGGATTTGTTCTGAGAAATTCTGATATTATATAGAAGGTTTTACAGGAAGCTCACAGTAGTAATTATTCAATACACCCTTGTAGTAACAAAATGTACGGTGATTTGAAACAAATACATTGGTGGCCAGGTATGAAACGAGTAATTTCAGAGTTTGTATCGAAATGTTTGATCTGTCAGCAAGTTAAAGCCGAGCATCAGGTACCTTTTGGACTGTTACAACCTGTTATAGTTCTAGAGTGGAAATAGGAACGAGTTACGATGGATTTTTATCAGGGTTACCTTTGTCTCTGCGAAAGAAAGATGTTATTTGGGTTATTGTTGGTCGTTTGACTAAATCTGCATATTTCATTTTAGTTCTATGGATTATTCACTTGAGAAGTTTGTAGAACTATATGTTTCTGAGATTGTTATACTGCATAGTGTGCGAGTGTCTATTATTTTCAATAGGGATCCAAGGTTTACTTCTCAATTTTGGAGTAAAATACAGGAAGCTTTGGGTACCTGACTCGATTTTAGTACAACATTTCATCCATAGACTGATGGTTAGTCTAAGCGAGTGATACAGGTACTCGAGGATATGCTTCGTTGTTGTATTTTAGAGTTTGAGGGTAGTTGAGAGAAATTTCTTCCATTGGTTGAATTTGCATATAATAATCGTTATCAGATGAGTATTAAAATGGCACCGTATGAAGCTTTGTATGGTCGGAAATGTAGAACTCCATTATACTGGAATAAATTGAGTGAGAAAAAGCTATTCGATGTTGATTTGATTCGAGAAACCAAAGAAAAAGTAAAAGTAATTAGTGTGTAACGACGTCAGGGGTGTCAGAAAATGATGTTTGAAACTCTATTTCTGTAAAACGAACCAGTAAATATTTTTATTTAAAAAATTACGAGGTTATTTAGTAGTGGATTAGATTTTGATTAAGTTAATTTTGTGAATTTAAGAGTTATTAAAGCATAAGGACTAAAATGTGCATGGGGTAAAAGTTGAATTATAAATTAAAATTGATTAAAGGGACTAAAGAAGCAATTATGCCATTATTTTATTAAATGGGTAGCATTAATGGTTAGATTAAGTTAACTTTAATATATAAAATGATAAATAAAAAAGTTAACTTTCAATATAAAATGATAAATAAAAATTAAAGTATAATAAAATGAAATAAGAAAAAAAGTGGAAAAAAAAGAAAGAAGACATGCAAAATTAAAGAAAAGAAAAGAAAAGAAGGAGAGAAAGAAGAAGAACCGACGGCACTTTAGGGGTTGAAATTTTCCAATTTCAATTGGTTAGTCAATTTAGTCCATTTTCTTGTAATTTTTTATATTTTTGGAATCTCGGTGTTTAGTACTGCCCGACCCATGTTAAAATTTTAGCATTGATTAAGATTTTAAATGTTGTTATTATTGAATAGTTTTGATATTAAGGATTAAATTAATAGATTTTTAAGATAGAAATGGAAAAGGATTAAATTGTAGAACAAATTGTAAATTTTGAGTAATAGGGACTAAATTGTGAAAAATCAAAATTTAGGGGCATAATTAAAAATAGGGAGTTAAATTTAGTTTAAAGTGAAATGAGTATGAAAATATAGAGTTAATTGTGAAGAATAAAAATTAGTCTCGGTTTATAGACTAAATTGAAATTTAAGCAAACATTGAGTAAAAATTGAAATATTCAATGCAAAAGTGAATTGTGTTGTATTGATGTATTTTAATTGTTTTAATTCCGTAGCTAACGTCGTGCCAAAATCCTCGACTGAAAAGGGGAAGGATAAAATCGACTTCGAATAGCTCGAATCTACAGTTTGTGTTTCAATAATCCGAACTAAGTTGTATATTATTGCATTTTGAATTATTGCACATGGTAAGCACTGGAGGTGAGAATTATTGCTTTACAATTGAATTGACTGTATAGTTGATAGAATGTGGATTGATTTGGTATATGTTATTTCAATGTATTGAGTATTTGGAAATTGACATGAATATATGTTTAAATGTGTTAATGTGCAAAAAAAAGAAAAAGAAAAATGAGAATTGGATTTTGGTTGTATATGAAAAGTGAAATGAAACCCTATTAACTGTATCAGGCTGAGTCGGATATAGATGGCATGCCATAGGATAGGAAGAGTTTAAGGATCTCTTCCACTTCAATTCGATGAGGCACTGAGTGCTAATTTGCTTTAGTTTAACTGATGAGACACTGGGTGTCAATTTATATAGCGCTGGGCGCAGTTATTACTTCCAATTTATCCGATGAGGCACTGGGTGCCAAACTGGTGTGTTGGTTGGATCCGTGTATCCGTCTGAGTCCGAGTCATGTTAATAGGGGTAATTAAATATTAAAGCTATTTAATTGATATTGAAATGGCAAAATATGTGAATTGGAAATGGAAAAGTGGATTGATAAATGAAAGGTGAAAATGTTGTGATCATAAATAAAATATATGAGTAATGTACTCATGGATTGAATATATTTGGTATATGCCATTGTTAAAATGAATTGTTGACTGATCTATGAAAAGTTACTTTTGTAGCAATTGATGTTAATTAAGTTATATGTTAAATCAACTAATGGAAGAATATTTGTGCAGTTGAGAAAATCAAGAAATAATGTGGTATTATGCATGAAATTGAGATGGTGATAAATTACAAATGCTTTTTTAGATAGTAATGTGATTATACAATTCAATTTGAGCATTCATGTATCTTTATATCTTTAAATGTTTGGATTATAGAAATATCACTAAGTTTTACTCAGCGTACAGTTTTGTTTTCTGTACGCAGGTTAGGTACTTCTCTTTTGATCACTGACTCAGCATCCAACAACAATCCCAACCTCAAATGTGGTGACGTTTACCTTTTGTAATGGCATGTACCTAGAATGTGTTTGGTTGTTATGAATTTGGTATGTGGGATGTAATTGAGTTTAATTATAATGTTGGTTTGCTATAAATATAAACATATGTTTGTATTTGAAGCCATAATTTGGCATGTTGTTTTAAACCAAGGCTTGTTAGTATATGTAAATTTAAGCTTGATGTTTTAGGTAACTATAAGCTAGGCTAAATTGAGTGATTTTGGTATGTTATGAACTTTGATTTGAATGATGCATTGTTGATAGGTTTTGATGATATAAATGTGGTGCCAATGAGGATATATTGGTTAGGCACCTAAGATGATAGTTTTGGCATGTTTGGAGTATGTTTGATCGTATTTTGGATAGGTTATTTGATTGGATTTCGAGTTGCTTACTGCCCAAGAAAGTAGGAATTGGTAAACTTGTTGTTTAGGATACATTTTAGGTCCACATGGCCAGACACACGGGAGTGTAACTTGGTTGTGTGAGACACACGGCTGGGCGACACGACTGTGTGTCGTCTGATGAATGTTTACGGAGCACGTTAGCTAGCACACAACCTGGCACATAGGCGTGTGGCTTGGCCGTGTGACCCAAGTCAAAGAGTTACACGGTCTAGGACACGGTCGTGTGTCCCTTTTTCGAAAGTTACATGGCTGTGTATCCCTATTTTGAAAGTTACACAAGCGTGTGTTTCAACTGTGTGAGTCACAGGGCCTGGCCACGCGGCCGTGTGACCCCTGCAATTGAATTTTTCTATCTTTTTCGTAAATTTTTCAAATGTTTCTGATTTAGTCTCGAATCGTTTCTAAAGTGATTTTAAGGCCTCGAGGACTTGAATAAGGGACGATATGCATGTTTAATGATGGATAATGTTGTGATTATTGAAATTTTTTAAAATGAATGATTTAGGTAACATTTATTCAGTAATGCTCTGAAACCCTATTCCGTCGACGGATACGGGTTAGAGGTGTTACATAGTGACTGTTTGAAAGCTGTTTCTGACTGGTTGAAAGATGTTTCTGACCGTCAGAAATCATATGTGGATTTGAAAGGAAGGAATATTAAATTTAAAATTGGCGAATGTGTATTCTTGAAAGCATCACCGTGGAGAAAAGTTCTCTGTTTTGGCCAAAAAGGAAAGCTTAATCTACAATTCATCGGGCTGTGTGAGATCATCGAGAGTATTGGGCCAGTAGTTTATCATTTAGCTTTACCATTTGAGTTGGAGAAAACACATAATGTATTTCATGTGTCGATGTTACAGAGGTATCGATCTGACCTTTCACATGTGATTTCGCCTATTGATGTTGAAATTCAACCAGATATGTCTTACAGTGAAGAACCGATCAGAATTTTGGCTTAGGAAGTTAAAGAATTAATGAATAAACGTATAACGTTGCTTAAAGTTCTCTGGAAAGATCATGGGGTCGAGGAAGCTACCTGGAAACCAAAAGAAGCTATGAAAGTGCAATACATAACCTATTTTCTGATAAGATTTTCGGGAACGAAAATTCCTTGAGGGGGAGATTGTAACAACCCGTTTTTTGTAATGTCAGATACAGTGGTTTCAAGACCACAACTCTGAAAAGTGAGTTAACATATTATTATTAATATAATGCTTATATGGTTAAATAAGGTGATATTAAATTTTCGTTAAGAAATTTTAAAGTTTAAATAGTTAATTAAGTAAAAAGGACTAAATCGTAAAAGTTGCAAAAGTTGGATTCTATTGGTTAAAAAGATTATATGACTATGGAAATGTAAATTAATGGACTTAGATGGTAATTATTGATGTATGTTAATAGTGGACAAATATTGACATGTATATGTTAGTTTTTAAGTTATATTGTAAGGGTAAAATGGTAATTAATTAAATAAAAACAAAACAAATAACTAAAATGCTATCATTGTAACAACCATAACCCATATCTGTCACCGAAACAGGGTTACAGAGCATTACCAAAATTTACAGACTCAAATATAGACATTTCATATCATTTTACATTCATATCAGAAAACAATCATAATCACTCATATCGTCCCTTATATGAGCCCTCGATGCCCAAAATACACATTAGAATTAAATCGGGACCAAACCGGAAACTCAAAACTTTTTTTGGAAAATTTCAAAATTTTCCAAGGTGAAGGGGACACACACCCGTGGGATAGATCGTATGTCACACACAGCTGAGACATACGGGTACGTCTCTGCCCGTGTGAATGAAATTAGGCCATTTCGAAGGCCATATTTCTCACCCAATTTGTCTTCCACCTACATTAACACTTTAAAACATTCACAAGCCAATACAAAACATTCAAATCAAGCCAAAACTAAGTTATATGCATGACATATCAATACATATGTTTAACTATCCAATTTACTAAAATCACCATACATACATATTGGCATATTTTACCATTTATACCATCAAAACCAGTCACTAATATGTCTATATGATTTTATACATTCATCCACTTCAAATACACATCAAACATATTAAGGCCATTTTTACATATCAAAACATACCATTTACAAGCCATACCAATGGCTAGTTTTCAACCAAACACATAAATATATACATACCATCATTGGCAAAATTTAGCCTATACATGCCATTATAACCAAAAAAAAATTTAATATTTATATCGAAATGAGCCGAAAGATAGTGTGATGATGCTCCGACCAGCTTCCAACAAATTCGAGCCTCTGAATTACTATAAAATAGGAGAAATAAAATAGAGTAAGCTTTTAAGCTTAGTAAGTTCGTACAACGGAAAATTAACTTACCATTCTTTTACATCTAATGTAAGCATACAAAATACATCCAAAGCAATTTGGCTAATAGCCTAAACACATACTTCATCAAACATGTTAGTCATTTATTTCACATGAATATCAAGAAACATGCATGAGCTCATCAAATATCAAATTTCTATTTATTTCATGTATATACAGATAATGATTCATTTCGAATTCATATATTTTCTCATGTCAGGATTTTGCTT
The DNA here is from genome assembly GCF_007990345.1 of Gossypium hirsutum. NCBI lineage: Eukaryota > Viridiplantae > Streptophyta > Magnoliopsida > Malvales > Malvaceae > Gossypium > Gossypium hirsutum. The sequence goes on from NC_053424.1 coordinate 21,461,677, forward strand.
GTTAATCCATTTAAAATGTCGATGGATACACGGGTAGTACACACAAGGTGTACAAAACTATAATCTGTCAATTCATATACATGAATGCTCATGCAAAGATGTAAACAGGAAGCTCTTTCGAGCTATATAACGAGAAGCTCATATAATCCATGTAACGGGAAGCTCATTTGAGCTATAATCGGGAAGCTTTGGAAAGCCAATTAATCGGGAAACTCATTAAAAAGCCTGTAACGCCCCAATATCATAAATAATTATTTTTATACAGTTATTACACAAGTGTGTATCTGTTTCAGTGGTTAAGTGTTATGGGAAGTGTCTGAGAAGTCTTGGGTTCAAGCCTTGGCTTGTACAAATATTTTGTTTCTTACTTGAAAAAACCCTTGTCTCTAGTCAGTAGGCTTTTAATTAAAAATGAGTAAAATATGTCAGAATGGGCCTGCTAGTCTAGGGGTTAAGGGGAGTAGGCTTTGAGTGCTTGCACTAACATTGGACTTATTTTTATTGATTGGCCGTGGAAGAGTTGTGGTTGATCGAACTTCTAAGTGGTTGAGTTCTGGAGGGATGGTTGTGGCTAAATTTTAAGGGATTGTTAAGGGAATTTCGGTTGTTAGGGGGATTTAGGGACTGATTTGAGGAGTGGATTTGGGAATGGGATGAGATAGAACTAAAATTGAACTGCGTTTTTCCAAAATTTCAGACTCTCTTTCTAAATTCCCAAGGGTCTGAAGGAAAAGAAAACCTTTTCCCTTAGCCGAAATCTGTTCTTTTGGCAATTCGATTTTACCTTGTTTTCTCTTCTTCTCTTTGAAATTTTCGATAACTGTGTTCTTCTCTGCCGTTTTGCATTTCGCTCTCCCCTCTGCACTTTGCTATTTGTTTTCTTCTTTCTCAAACTCTTCTCCTATGCCGAGTGTGTGTTAGTTGTGTTCTTGTTCTCTAGCTGATCCTTTTCTCAATTTTGGCTTTAAGCTATCGGTTTCTCAAACTTCAGTTGATTATCTCGCGCTTATTGATTCTGGTATTGATTTTCGATTCCTTGATCTTTTGTTTTTCCATTTCGATTTTGACCCTTCTTAATGCAAACTTTCTCCTCCATTGTTATTAGGTTGTCTCTTCTTCTTTTACCCTCTCTGCGTCAACTCTTTCTCTACTGCTCTGCCGATTTTGCGTGCTAATTTATTTTATGACTTTGCATTTGGTAGGTGGTGTTTCATTATGGTTTTAATTTAGTCATGCGGTATTGGTTATTGAGTGTTTCGGTTTGATTATAGAAATTAAAAGCTATTCAACTTCAACAGTTTAAGTGGGCGGGTCTCGGTTGTTCAAACGTGGTAGGTGAATGCGGTGAAATGATTAAGTATTTCGTGTAGAGTCGTTTTAAATTCATTAGACATATAGTAAATCGTTTGTTATAACTGAACTCAGGTTTGGAGGGCTTGAGGACTGAGTACGCAGTTCATAACTAGGTGTGTAAACACTGCCCAAATCATAAATGGTCAAAAGCCAAAAAATGTGACCATTAACGCTGCATGGGTGCACGCTCGCTCGTGTGGTAATCCGAACACATAAACATGGGCTTTTGATCATAGAGGCCACCATGAGCGACTTCATAGGCTTAGGCCGTTTTAGACCATGTTGGGCCGAAATCAGCCGTGTCGGCCCCACGGGTATGTGGGGCCCACATGGGTAAATCACACGGATGTATGGAGAATTTTGGGCCATGCTGTGTATCCATGAGACCAAGGTCATTTCTAGGCTTTGTGGGCCACACGGGCATGTGGGCCCACATGGGCCGCATTATGGGCCTTGGGCCCATTATCACTATTTGACTGATAAGGTTGCACGGATCGCCTGAGATGACTGTGGACCTACTTTTGGGTCGGTAAGTATGCCTAGACCCTAAATTAATTAAATGACTATTATACCATTGTGAAATGTATGACTGATTGAGCATGTCATTTTATATATATTGCATACATGTACGATATTATGATATGTTGCATGAGGATGGGTTTATTATGATTGCAGGAAGTATACTGTACTGGTAGCTCTACTGTAAATACTGTTTAGTGCCGCAACCGGTGCTATTTTGGAATGTAAGGATGGGTAGTTTGATTTTATCCCCACATGGTGTGTAGGGTTGGACGGAGTGGAGTGTAGAGGCTGGATGGGTAGGATTTCTGATTACATATCTGTACTGTTACTGTCACTAAATTGGGATGCGTCCCACACTGATACTGTTACTGTATTGGGTTAAGGTCGTAACTAGAACTGAACTGTTATTGATACAGGCTTAGGCCCAGATTGTATTTGCATTGTATGTTTGACTGTATGTTTATTAAAGGATTACACACTGAGTTTTCCAAAGCTCACCCTTTTGCTTATCTATGCAGGTAATCCTTAGCCGGATCGGTACCACGAGGGACTCGAAGGTGACCACACAACAGCTTATGCTTTCATATTTGACTTTTAATCTATAAGTAGTTTCATTTGGTTATTTTATTTTATAGTAAGGCCTCTTTAAAGTTTTAATCTTTAATTTGGGATTTTATTTATTTTGATTTATATCTGCTAGCAGTAGGAGGCGAGTTTTCAAAAAGATAAATGTTTTTCAAAACACCACGTTTACACAACATATTTTAAAAGCTTCCGCAAAAAATAATGTTTTTAAAATTAGTAAAAATTTAATATGATTAACTTTTGTCAAATGAATTAGATCTTGAAAATGAGTAAACGTATATTAAGATCACATAAAGAGGTTAAATAAAGAACAGGTTTTTCAATGAGAATATACTTTGCGTAAAACACTTCAATGTGACATCGCCTGATTTGGCCATAACGTCCAAGTCGGGTTTGGGTGTTACATTTTATGGTATCAGAGCTAGGTTGCAAAACTTAGTTGTTGATTTGGGTTTCTTATAAAACTTAAAATTTTGAAAAAGAACTGTTTCAAGTGATTAGAAAGTATTTTGAAATGTTTTTACTAAATGTGGTCTATCGGGTCTCCGGCGCTGATTCTGTAAATCCTCTGAAACTACTATTTGTTTAAATTGAAATACTGAGACTACTGTAGGTAATAGACTGTACTGGAATACTCTATTTAGGGGTAACCTAGAATTGTAGTGAGATTGCGATCTACAAAAACAAAACTCTGAATTACTGATAATATTTTCCATAAAATACCCGTTAATAAACACTGAAACTATAAAACTGATGCATAAAATTTTTAATACAAATAATACACAAATCGATAATGAGCACCAGAGATACTCCTAGAAGGGGTAAAATAGGCCGCGGTAGAGGCCATAGAGGTGCTCGGACTGGGTCTTCGTCATCGGGTCACATGCCTAATGTTGAAGCTAGAGAGGCTGCGGCTTCACCTAAGGCTGAGACTGGGTCTCATGATCATGTGGCTGGGGACGAAGCATTGTCCCAAGCAATGCTACAGATTCTAGACAGGGTCGTTGGGCCCAATACTGTTACTGTGGGTTGTGGGTCAGTTACGGAACGACTCCGATCTAATAGGGTTGAGATTTTTAGGGGTATCGTTGGAGTTGCCCCTAATGTGGCTGAATATTGGATTGAGGCCACTGAGAGGATCATGGACGACCTTGACTGCACCCCTCAGCAAAAACTAAAAGGTGCAGTTTCACTGCTGCGAGATGAAGCTTATCAGTGGTGGCTTACAGTTAAAGAAGGAACTTAGCCTGATCGGTTGACCTAGGAATTCTTCAAGACTGCTTTTCAAGAAAAGTATATGGGGGCTAGTTAGTGGATGCTTGGAGGAGGGAGTTTTTGAATTTGACTTAAGGGGATAAATTAGTGGCTGAATATGAGGCTGAATTCCTGCGATTAAGCAGCTATGCGCGTGGGATGGTTGCAACTAAATATGAGTGTTGTGTTCTTTTTGAGGACGGCCTTAGGGATAGTCTACCGGTTTTGATAGCTCCACAGAGGGAGCGAGATTTTTTTGCTTTAGTAGATAAGGCAAGATCGTTGAAGAAGTGAAGCATACAAAATGACAGAACCATGAGAAGGATAGAGGTAGGAACAAGAGGGATTCGGAGCCCTCAAGTTCATTTCTGAGGCCTAAGAAAAAGGCTAGAGTTGATGGGCAGGTCAGAGTTGGGGCCTCTGTTACTGTTACTAAACCGCAGCCCTGTGCGGATTGTGGGAAACGCCATCAGGGTGAGTGCTGGAAAAGGATTGGGGTATGTTTGAGGTGCGAATCATTAGAGCACCGTATCAGAGATTGTCCACGGAGGCCCAATCAGATGCGAACTACTGGTATGGGTACTGTTTAGCCGCCGATGGGTCTTCAGTAGCCACCAAGAGGTCGTGGCCTGGCCAGAGGTGGTAATGGTATGGGTCGTGGTCAGAGGGCACCAGACAGAGGTGATGGTCATACTGAGGCGAGGCAACCAGCTTTGGTTTATGTTGCACGTCACTAAGAAGATGAAAATTCCCCAGATGTTATCACGGGTACTTTCTTTATCCATTATACTGCATTTATTGATGTTGAATCTACTCATTCCTATATAACATGCACTGTATCTGAGACTTTGGGTATAATGGTTGAGAGCACCACCAGTGAGGTTACTGTATTGAGTCCAGTAGGGTAGTCAGTGAGGGTAGATAAATTGTTCAGAGATGTACCTTTGGAGGTTCAAGGAACCATCTTTTTGGCGGTTTTGATGGAACTTCTTTTTGGAGAATTTGACTTAATACTGGGTATGGATTGGCTGGTGAAACATTGAACAAACTTGGACTACGCTACTAAACAGATGATATTGAGAACTACGGAGGATAATGAGGTAATTGTAATTGGAGAGCGTCGGAACTATTTGTCAAATATGATATCTGCATTAAGGGCCGAGAAATTGGTTCGTAAGGTTTGTGAGGCGTATCTAGCCTATATCAGTGTTTCAGATTTTGATATTTCTTCTGCTAGGGATATCAGAACAGTTAAAGACTTTCCAGATTTTTTTCCCGATGAGCTACCTGGGTTACCTCCAAACTGTGAAGTTGAGTTTGGAATTGAGCTCCTGTCTGGTACAGCTCCGGTGTCCATCGCCCTTATAGAATGGCACTGAATGAGCTTGTGGAGCTTAAGGCTCAGAATCAAGAATTATTAGATCGAGGATTCATCCGACCTAGTGTGTCTCCGTGGGGAGCACCAATTCTATTTGTAAAAAAGAAGAATGGATCCACGCGGATGTGTATTGATTACCGGCAACTAAATAAATTGACCGTTAAGAATAAGTATCCCTTATCGAGGATTGATGATCTATTCGACCAATTTTCGAAGAGCCTCAGTTTTCTCAAAAATTGATCTCCGATCTAGGTACCATCAACTGAGGGTCAAAGAGACTGAAGTTTATAAGATAGCATTTAGGACTCGTTATGGTCATTACGAGTTCCTAGTGATGCCGTTTGAACTGGCGAATACACCAGTGGCTTTTATGGATTTGATGAACCGAGTGTTCCAGCCTTTTCTGGATCATTTCGTAGTAGTTTTTATTGATGACATTCTTGTGTGTTTGAGAACTGAAGATGAACATGATGCATATCTTCGAGTGGTTTTACGGATTCTTAGGGAGAAACAACTGTACGCTAAGTTCAGTAAATGTGAGTTTTGGTTAAGAGAGGTAACATTTCTGGGCCATGTGGTATCTACTGAGGGGATTAGGGTTGATCCTCAGAAAATTAAAGTTGTTCTGGATTGGAAGCCACATAAGACTGTATCTGAGATTCGCAATTTTCTGGGACTAACGGGGTATTATAGACGTTTTGTTGAGGGGTTTTCATTGATTGCAACACCTCTAACTAAGTTGTTACGTAAGGGAGTACCTTTTAACTGGATTGATATACAGTAAGAAAGGTTTGAGAAGCATAATAAAGTTCTGACTGAGGCCCCTGTTTTAATACAGTCAAAGTCTGAGAGAGAATTTACTGTTTACAGCGATGCATCACATGTTGGGTTAGGATGTGTGTTGATGCAAGACGGTAAGGTGGTAGCATATGCGTCTCGTTAGCTTAAGACTCATGAGGTGAATTATCCGACACACGACTTGGAGTTGGCCGTAGTGGTATTCTCACTAAGATTTGGAGGCATTATCTATAGGTGGGAAGTGTATTATTTACACGGATCACAAGAGCCTCAAGTACCTCCTCACTCAGAAGGAGCTAAATCTTAGGCAGTGTAGATGGATTAGGCTGCTTAAGAATTATGATTGTTCGATTGAATACCATCCTAGTAAGGCCAATGTAGTGGCCAACGCTCTGAGCCGTAGGGCTGTGACTGATCTGAGGGTGATGTTTGGTCATCTCAGTTTATTTGATGATGGTAGTCTATTGGCCGAACTTCAGATTAAACAGATGTGAGTTGAGTAGATTAAAGGTAAACAGTAGGAGGATAAGTCACTGGGTCCTCGATTCCAACAGATTGAGAATGGTAGCACATTATATTTTGGACTGAATAGCGATGGGGTACTCTGTTTTCGTTGGAGAGTCTGTGTACTGAAGAATACTAATTTGAGGGAGTCTATACTGCAAGAAGCGCATAGTAGTCCTTATGCTATGCATCCTGGTGGGAATAAGATGTACCGAGACCTTCATCAGTTATATTGGTGGCCGGGTCTTAAGCATAAAGTTACCAACTTTGTGAGTAAATGTTTGACTTGCCAACAGGTTAAGGCTGAACATCAGTTACCTTCAGGGTTGTTTCAGCAAGTTAAAATTCCACTTTGGAAATGGGAAAGAGTGACTATGATCTTCATTAGTGGAATGCCCTTAACGCCTACTAAGAAGGATTCAGTATGGGTCATCGTGGATTGATTGACCAAATCTGCCCATTTTATACCAGTTCGTACTGATTATTCATTATAGAAGCTGGCTAAACTATATGTGGCTAAGATAGTGAGATTGCATGGGGTACCGGTTTCTATAATATCTGATAGAGATCCTCGCTTCACATCTTGGTTCAGGGAAAAAGTTACACGAGGCTTTGGGTACAAGGTTAGACTTCAGTACTACGTTTTATCCTAAGATAGATGGTCAGTCAGAGAGGGTGATTCAAATACTGGAGGGCATGTTGAGGAGTTGTATGATAGATTTTCGAGGCAGTTGGGAGGACTACTTACCGTTAGCAGAGTTTGCGTACAACAATAGCTATCAGTCTAGTATACAGATGGCACCTTACGAGGTATTATATGGTCGTAAGTTTCGAATGCCTTCGTGTTGGACTGAGTTAGCTGAGCGGCGTGTTTTGGGTCCTGAATTGGTTTTTGATATTGAAGCTAAAGTTAGACTAATTCGGGATCGACTAAAGGCAGCACCAGATAGATAGAAGTCGTATGTGGATCTGAAATGTAAGGAGATTGAGTATTCTATGGGGGACTTAGTATTTCTCAAGGTCTCGCCATAGAAGAAGATACTAAGATTTGGGCGGAAGGGCAAGTTGAGCCCTAGGTTCATTGGGCATTTCCGCATACTGAAATGTATGGGATCAGATCTGACTTTTGAGGAGGAGCCAGCTCAGATATTGGATCGTGATGTTAACGTGTTAAGAAAGAAGTCTATCCTGCTGGTTAAGGTGCTTTGGCGTAATAACAACTCAGAGGAGGCTACATGGGAACCCGAGGAGGCGATGCGACAGCAGTACCCTCATTTGTTTTGACCAGGTAAGTTTCAAGGCCGAAATTTTCTTTTAGAGGGGTAGAATTGTAACTCCCCAATATCATAAATAATTGTTTTTGTATGGTTATGACTAGGTTCATTGCGCCTATTGATTCTGGTATTAATTTTCGATTCCTTGTTCTTCTGTTTTTCCATTTCGGTTTTGACCTTTCTTAATGCAAACTTTCTCCTTCATTGTTATTAGGTTGTCTCTTCTTCTTTTACCCTCTCTGCGTTAACTCTTTCTATACTGCTCTGCTGATTTTGGGTGCTAATTTATTCTACGACTTTGCATTCGGTAGGTGGTGTTTCATTTTGGTTTCAATTTAGTCATGCGGTATTGGTTAATGAGTGTTTCAGTTTGATTGCAGAAATTAAAAGTTATTCAGCTTCAATAGTTTAAGTGGGCAGGTCTTGATTGTTCAAACATGGTACGTAAATATGGTGAAGTGATTAAGTATTTCGTGTAGAGTCGTTTTAAATTCGTTAGAATTATAGTTAATCGTTTGTTATAATTAAACTCAGGTTTAGAGGGCTTGAGGACTGAGTACACGGTTCATAACTAGGTGTGTAAACACTGCCCAAATCATAAATCGTCAAAAGCCGGAAAATGTGACCATTAACGCTACACAAGCATGCGCTCGCTCGTGTGGTAATCCGAATGCATAAACATGGGCGTTTGATCGTAGAGGCCACCATGAGCCATTTCATGGGCTTAGGCCGTGTTGGGCCGTGTTGGGCCATGTTAGGCTAAAATCGACTGTGTGGGCTCCACGGGCATGTGGGCCCCACACGGGTAAATCACAGGATGTGTGAAGAATTGTGAGCTAGGTTGTGTATCCACGCGGCCAAGGTCATTTTTGGGCTTTGTGGGCCACATGAGCATGTGGGCCCATATGGGCCGCATTATGGGCCTTGGGCCCATTGTCACTGTTTGACTGATAAGGTTGCACGGGTCGTCCGAGACGACTATGGACCTACTGTTGGGTCGGTAAGTATGTTTAGACCCCAAATTAATTAAATGACTGTTATGCCCTAATGAGGTAAAATAACTATTATGCCATTGTGATATGTATGACTGATTGAGCATGTCATTTTATATATATTGCATACATGTACGATATTATGATATGTTGTATGGGGATGGGTTTATTATGATTGGAGGAAGTGTACTGTACTAGCACCTCTACTGCAAATACTGTTTATTGTAGTAACCGGTGCTATTTTGGAATGTAGGGATGGGTGGGTTGATTTTATCCCCACATGGAGTGTAGGGTTGGACGGAGTTGAGTGTAGAGGCTGGATGGGTAGGATTTCTGATTGCATATATGTACTGTTACTATCACTAAATTTGGCTAAGGCCCACACTGATACTGTTACTATATTGGGTTAAGGCCCTAACTGGAACTAAACTGTTACTGATACGGGCTTAGGCCCAGACTGTATTTGCACTATATGTGTGACTGTTTGTTCATTAAGGTATTACACACTGAGTTTTCCAAAACTCACCCTTCTACTTATCTACGCAGGTAATCCTTCGCCAAATCGGTGCCGCGAGGGACTCGAAGGTGGCCACACAGCAGCTTACGCTTTCATATTTGACTTTTAATCTATAAGTAGTTTAATTTGGGTATTATATTTTGTAGTAAGGCCTCTTTAAATTTTTAACTTTTAATTTGGGATTTTATTTATTTTGATTTATATCTGCTAGCTGTAGGAGGCGGGTTTTCAAAAAGATAAATGTTTTTCAAAACACCACGTTTACACAACATATTTTGAAAGCTTCCGCAACAAATAATGTTTTTAAAATTAGTAAAAATTTAATATGATTAAATTTTGAAAAATAACTTAGATCTTGAAAATGAGTAAACGTATCTTAAGATCACATAAAGAGGTTAAATAAAGAACAGGTTTTGCAACAAGAATATACTTTGCAAAAAACACCTCAATATGACATCGCCAGATTCGGCTATAACCTCCAGACCGGGTTTAGAGTGTTACAGAGCTTTTAATCGGGAAGCTCCGAAGAGCCATATATCGAGACGCTCATAAGAGCTACGGTGTATCCACAACACATGCAGGATCACAACCACTCGGGATGCTCTAAAGAGCTATTAACGCAAAACTCGTAAGAACTATTTAACGGGAAGCTCATGAAAGCTAATAACGAGATGCTCTTTCGAGCTATGGTGTGCCCGCAACACATGCAGGACCACAACCAATACGAGAACCCTATATCAATCGAATTTCATTTATTCAAACATAACTTAATGCTTGTCGATCATCGTCGGATATGCGATTACTTTTATATACAGAGCAATAATAAAATCACATACATACAATTCAATTTGACATTTAAACATCCAATTCAATTATATGAACTTACCTCGACAAGTCTTCATGTACGCAAAATCTACTAATCTGTCACTTTTTCATTTCATCAATCTAACTCCGTCTTTGGTCTATCCGGATATGAAGCAAAAATTGAAGAACCAGCTTAAACCCTCTCTCCCATGGCTATTCTTGGCCGAATTTTATTAGGAAATGTCTAGAAAATTTTTAATTCCAATTTTATTTCAGTTTAATTTGGAAAAATTTATAATTTTGCCATTAATTGGTTTTATTTTATTAATTTCCTATGTTATGCCACCTCAGCCATTTACTTTAGGTATAGTTATGCCTTAAGTCATCCCTTATTTATTGGTTAAGCTATTTAATCACTTAACTTTATAATTAAAAAGTTTTGCACCTTTTTTAATTTAGTCCTTTTTAATAAATTAGACATATAATCGGTAAAATTTCTTAACGAGATTTTCATACAACATTCCTATCATACCATAGACCATAAAATAATATTAAAATAATTTTTTTCGACCTCAGATTTGTGGTCCCAAAACCAATGTTCTAATTTCATTGAAAACGAGCTATTACAACTCTTCCCCTTAAAGAATTTTCGTCCTCGAAAATCTTACCAGTAAAGATGCTCGTATATTGCTTTCTCATAGTTTCTTCAGGTTCCCAGGTAGCCTCTTCTATTCCGTGTCATTGCCAAAGAACTTTTACTAGAGTTACCTTTTTATTTTTCAGTTCTTTTGTCTCTCGTGCCAGAGTTTTGATCGGTTCCTCACTGTATGTCATGTCAGGCTGAATCTCAACATCTGTCGGAGAGATAACATGTGAAGGATCTGACTGATACCGTCATAACATAGACACATGAAAAACATTGTGAATTCTTTCAAGCTCTAGCGATAATGCCAATCAGTACTCAACAAGTTTGATTCTTTCAGTGATCTCATATGGCCCGATAAATCGTGAACTCAGTTTTCTTTCACAACCAAATCGAAGAACTTTTTTCCAAGGCGATACTTTCAAGAATACTTCGTCACCGACTTAGAGTTCTATTTCTTTTCTTTTAAAATCTACATAGGATTTCTGACGATTAGAAGTTGCTTTCAAGCTGTCTCGGATCACTTTCACTTTTTCTTCGATTTCACGGATCAAATCAACTCCATGTATCTTTTTCTCACTGAGCTCAGTCCAATACAATGGAGTTCTACATTTACGACTATACAAAGCTTCATATGGTGCCATCTTTATGCATGATTGATAGCTATTATTATATGCGAATTCGACTAACGACAAATATTTCTTCCAATTGCCTTCGAAAACACTGAAGCATATCTTCTAGAACCTGTATTACACGTTTGGATTGGCCATCAGTCTGTGGATGAAATGCAGTACTAAAATGTAATTGCATACCCAGAGCCTTTTGCAACTTATTCCAGAATTGGGACGTAAAACGCGGATCTCTATCTGAAATAATAGAGGCTGGCACTCCATGTAGCATGACAATCTCAGAAACATATAATTCAAAAAATCTATCAAGTGAGAAATCCATACGTACTGGAATAAAATGTGCAGACTTTGTTAAACGATCAACGATTACCCAAATGACATATTTCTTTTTCAGAGATAGGGGTAACCCCGATACAAAGTCCATAGTAACTCTTTCCCATTTCCATTCCTACATCGTCATTGGTTGTAACAATCCTGAAGGTACCTGATGTTCAGCTTTAACTTGCTGACATATCAAACATTTAGATACGAATTCAGAAATATCACATTTCATTCCCGGCCACCAGTACATCTTTTTCAAATCATTGTACATTTTATTACTCACTGGATGAACAGACACAGTACCATTATGAGCTTCGTGCAAAATCTTCTGTATAAGCTCTGAATTCTTTGGTACACAAACTCTGCCTCTGAATAACAGACTATCATTGGGTCCTATTTAGAATTCTAAATCAGAATTAGTTTCACACTGTACTCGTTTACCTTGTAAATCATTATCACTTTTCTGAGCTTCGCAGATCTATTACAAAATGTTGGTTTAGTTTTTAGCTTAGGTAAGATTGAGCCATTATCATACAATGACAATCGGGTATTCATTACTCGCAAAGCAAATAGAGATTTTCCACTCAGAGCATCTGCAACTACATTTGCTTTTCCCGGATGATAATCGATAACCAAGTTATAGTCTTTTAACAATTCAAGCCACTTGCGCTGTCTTAGATTCAAATATTTTTGTGACATCAAGAAATTTAAGCTTTTATTATTGGTGAATATCTGAAATTTTTCACCAAACAAATAGTGTCGCCAAATTTTTAGAGTAAAGACAATAGCTGCTAATTCTAAATCATGTACCGGGTACTTCTTTTCATGTGGTTTTAGTTGTCTAGAAGCATAGGCTATTACTTTACCTTCTTGCATCAAGACACAGCCTAAACTATTCAATGACGCGTTACTGTAAATTACAAATTCTTTACCCGATTCAGGCTGAACTAGAACTGGTGCTTCAGTCAACAGGGATTTCAACCGGTCAAAACTTTACTGACATTTATTAGTCCATTCAAAATTTACATCTTTCTGTAGTAGCCTTGTCATCGGTGAAGCTATCATCGAAAACCCTTTTACAAATCTCCAATAATATCCAACTAATCCCAAAAAACTTCTGACTTCAGATACATTTTTCGGTGGTTTCTAGTTAACAATAGCTAAAATTTTATTGGGGTCAACTCTAATACTTTTAGTAGACACTGTATGTCCAAGAAAACCAACTTCCCAAAGCCAAAATTCACACTTGCTAAATTTAGCATACAATTGTTTCTCACGCAGAGTTTGCAAATGATCAGCATGTTCATTTTCATCTCGAGAATATACCGGAATATCATCAATAAACACCACAAAAAATTTATCCAGATACGGTCTAAAAATTCTATTCATTAAATCCATAAATACTGCAGGTGCATTTGTCAAGCCAAACGTGTAACATCCCGATTTAAGGCCTAGTTAAAATAATGGTTTTGGGACCACAAATCCGATGTTAAAAATAATTATTTTATGATTATGAGGTCTAGGATATGAAAATAAGCATGTGTTAAAGTTTCATGAAGAAATTCTATGTGTAAGGTATCCAATTGGAAATTAGGGACCAAATTGAATAAACTGCAAAACTTGGATTCTAGAAGCAATTTGTATGAAATTGCTTTGGAATATTAATTAGAGGTCCTTAAAGAGTAATTTTCCCAATTTTTAAGTTTTTGGACAAAAATGGACATGCATAGAAAATTTTGGAAGTTTAGTAATGAAGGGCATTTTGGTCATTTGGTTAATTAAAGAATAAAAAGGGAAAAATAAGCCAAAATCATGTCATTCATCTTCTCAATGCTATCAAAATTTGCATGCTCTCCATAGCTAGGGTTTTCAAGATTTCAAGCTCAATAGTAAGTGCTCCCTAGCCCCGTTTAATGCTCTTTGTATTTTTGAGATCCTCGTAACATGCTCTCTCTATTTCTACCCATATTTCAAGCAAGGGTTCATGTTAAAAAATTTACCCATGCATGAGATGTTTGTGTTTTGATGATTTATGGAGGAATATGAGAGTTTAATGGATAGTAAACAACTTTTACTAAGTAGTTTTTCATGGAAATAGCTTAAGTGACCATTTTGTAAAAGTTGTGAAAATGGGTAGAAAAATGTGAAATGAAAGAAAACGTGGGCTTCTATAGGAAATAAAAATATTCGACTAGGCTTGGGTAACTTAGAAATTTCATGCCTTTCATTATACGAGCCTTAGGACTAAATTGTAAAAGTGTGAAAGGTTAGGGGCAAATTGGCCATTTTGCCCGAGGGTGAGTTTTAAATCCTAAAATGAAAATGCGATGTATTAATAGTCAAATTTTATTGATATAGACCTCGAGGAACCAATTCCAGAGGTCGACCGTGGAAAACAAAAGGTTTCAGAATAACCGAAATACGAAACTAAAGCAATTACCAGGTAAGTTCGTATAACCCGAAGTAAACTCTTAATATACTTAAATATGCATGTTATTGAATGTGTGAAAAATTAGATATTCGTTGCATGATAATCCATGAAATGTGATAGTGAAATTGAAAAGATGATAAATGTCCCAGTTGAAATAGAAATGGAGGTCCGATGCAAAATTATAGCTTACATGACATGAGATCCTGCATGTGTTGTAGAAAAGGATTTAGCCTAGACGAGTAATTCGATGATCTCAAAATAGAAGTATCTATCCCGGACGGGTGTTCCTTGAATGATCAAGCCTCCCAAAGAATATGGGTGCATTAAGGATTTAGCCCAGACGGGTAATTCGATTTGAGAACTGAATTTAGTCTAGACTGGCAATTCAGATCTGAGATTATGAGAGCAATGGTCGTTAAGAAGGATTTAGCCTAGACTGTTAATCCCGACATTGCTCTATGAGTTACTACTACAGAGGATTTAGCCTAGACTAGTAATCCCGTCGTAAGATATAAGGTTCACGGGAGTGCGTACTTGAGATGATCACTTGTATGACTTGATGGTAACTGGGCTATCCATTAAGATTTTAGAGGAATTCAATGGGATTAACATGAGAAATAGAAATGGAAATATTTAGTTGATGAGCTCATCTAAGACTAATGACATGATGTATTGTTATGAGACTAACTTGATGATTGAGTGTATATGATAGGGAAACTATTTCATGCTTGTTGGAATTATTGCCTAAATATGGTTGTATGCTAATTAACCAGACTTACTAAGCATATAAATGCTTACCCTCTTCTCTTTTCCCTGTCTTAGAGAGCTCGCAGACTCGTGAAGATTGGAAGACAGTTGGAGAATCAACACACTATCGACTTGTCTTGCTTTGGTATATAGATACTTACATTTTGTTTAATGACATGTATGGGATTTTTGGTTATTTTTTTATATGTGTCACTTGGCTAGCCAATGTAAGGGCTTAAATGATTTACCTATTCATTTTGTATATGGCCATAATACATGGCTCATTTTGATGTAAGTTGTAACCTACTAATTGTGCATGTTGGTATTTAAATGTTCATTAGATGGTTAAATGTGGTATATCATGAATAGACAAGTGGAATGTGGCCAAATCACTTGGAGATGGCTAGGTCATAATTGGAAATGAGTTATAAAATAAGCCAAGTCTAAATGTGTTTGATGGTATAGTAATCTTTAATGCAAAAAGGAAAATTTAGCATGTACTAAACCGATGAAATGAGGATAAAGTGCAATGAGTTATGCTAAGGTTGCTTAAGAGTATAATTAGGCCATGTTAAATACCCTTGAAACCTTCAAGTGTGTATGGATGTTAGAGGGTGACCAAAGGCTTGGAAAATAGCCCTAAAAATGTCCACACGGGCATGTGTCTAGGCCGTGTGTGACACACGGTTAGCCCCTATGGGTGTGTTGCCTGCCGTGTGTCCCCTGCACTTAAAATTTTGGGTCAGTTTGCTAGTAAACACAGGGGCAAAGACACGGTCGTGTGTCTTGGCCTTGTGCCTCAAAATGAGTGATGATGTCATAACAGAATGTCTGGGTTTTTGGACACAGGCGACCACATGGGCGTGTCTAGGCCTTGTGAGGGACATGGGCCAAGGACACGGGAGTGTGCTTGGCCGTGTGAAAACCCCTGTAAATTCAATGAAAAATAAATTCAATTAATTCTACATGGGTGAGGGACACGGGCGTGCATTGCCTCCACAAGGGTGTGTCAGGCTTAAACCTAGAAATTTTCCTAAGATTTTCTTAAGCTCTTGGTTTAGTCCAGGACCACTCTTAATGCATATTTTGGGTCTCGTAGGCCCATAATAGGGACACTAAGAACGTGTTTGATTGGTTTTAATTTGGAACAAAATTTTATAGCTTGTGATTTTCTGGAAATGTTAAGTTTGTGTATGGTAATCCCCGTACCTTGTCTCGGTCTCAAGTACGGGTAAGGGGCATTACAAAATGGAATCACAAGAATTCATAGTGTCCATACTTGGTTTTGAATGTTGCTTTTGATACATTCAAGTCTTTCATTCATAACTGATAATAACCAGAACGAATATCAATCTTCGAAAATATTGTAGCACCTTTCAATTGGACAAACAAATCATCAATACAAGGCAGTTGATACTTATTCTTAATTGTAACTTTTTTGAGCTGTCAGTAATCAAATCCTTTTTCTTAACAAATAGAACCGGTGCACCCCAAGGTGAAGAACTAGGTCGAGCAAAACCCCTGTCAGTCTGGTGCTCTGGAGAAAGTCCGGTGCTCGTCTCTGTTGTGGGTCGACGGAGCACCGAATTAGATATTGTCCTCATCGACCAGATTAGGTGCCAACTATGGCATAGACTCTAGCTCCGGGTTCTGTTTAGCCTCCAAGAGTGGTTCAGCATCTAGGGGTTGTGGTACTGTTAGAGGGGGTAATGGTTTTAATAGAGGTTAAAAAGCACTGGGTAGAAGTACGGGTCAGACTGAGGTACGACAGTCGGTATGACATTCAGCACTGGTCTATGCTGCGAGACGTCGCGAGGATAGTGATGACACTAACGTCATAACAGGTATGTTCCTTATTCACTTTGCTCCGTATTTTGTTCTCAATTATATTGGATCAACCTATTCGTACGTAGCTAGTATTGTGTCTACCAATTTAGGTGTATCTGTTGAAAATACTATTAGGGAGTTTTCTGTGATTAGTCCTTCGGGCCAATCAGTTCGAGTTGATAAAGTATATAGATGGGTACCCCTAGAGATTTAGGGGATTGTGTTTCCGACTGATCTAGTAAAATTTCCTTTTGGTTAATTTGATTTGATTTTGGGAATGGATTGTCTTGTAGAACATCAAGTCAGTCTAAATTGTGCTACTAAAAGGGTTACTCTGAGGACGGATGAGAATGGTGAGGTTATAATGGTTGGTGAGCATCGAGATTACCTTTCCAATGTAATCTCTACTATTAGGTAATCTCTTGTAAAACTTTCCATAGGATATATTCGCACTATGAGGGATTTTCTGGATGTCTTTTCCGAAGAACTACCCGGAATAAATTTAGATAGAAAGGTTGAGTTCGGTATTGATCTCTTACCATGTACAGCTCCAATGTCCATTCCACATTATCGCATAGCACCGAAGGAGTTTGTAGAGCTAAAATCTCAAATCCAGGAACTTCTCGATAAAGGGTTCATTCGACAAAGTGTGTCTCCATGGGGGCCATCGGTATTGCTTGTTAAGAAAAATGGTGAATCAATGAGGATGTGTATAGATATCAATAGTTGAACAAGTTGACAACCAATAATAAATATCTGCTACCAAGGATTAATGACTTATTCGATCAGTTCCATGGGGCCTCTATTTCCTCCAAGATTGACCTCCGTTTTGGTTACCATCAGCTCAAGTTTAAAGAGAATGATGTGTACAAGACTGCCTTCAGGACTTGTTACGGACATTATGAATTCCTGGTGATGCCTTTTGGGTTGACGAATGCCCCCAACTGCATTTATGGATTTAATGAATCGAGTGTTCCAATCGTATTTTGACTAATTTATGGTAGTTTTTATCGACAACATATTGATTTATTCCAAAACTGAGTTTGAGCATGATGAGCACCTTCGTATTGTTCTTCATACACTCCGAGAAAGGTAATTGTATGCTAATTTTAGTAAGTGTGAATTTTGGTTGCGGGAGGTTTCCTTTCTGAGGCATGTTGTAACTGAGAAAGGAGTCGATCCCAAGAAAATAAAAGTTGTAGTCGAGTGGAAATAACCGAAAACTGTGCCTGAGCTTCGGAGTTTTCTGGGTTTAGCAGGTTACTACCAAAGATTTGTCGAGAGATTTTCTCTGATTGCGTCACCTCTGATGAAGCTACTGCGTAAGAATGCTTCGTTTGTGTGGTCTGAGAAATAGTAGTCTAGCTTCTAAAAGCTCAAGTCTTGTCTGACACAAGCTTTTATTCTAGTTCAGCTAGAATCGAGCCGGGAGTTTGTGGTCTTTAGTGATGCACCACACGTCGACCTAGGATGTGTGTTAATGCAATATGGTAAAGTGGTAGCTTACATGTCGCAACAGCTTAAAACACATGAGGGTAACTACCCTATGGACGAACTTGAGCTGGCTGCAGTCGTGTTTGCTATGAAAATTTGGAGGCATTACCTGTATGGTGATAAGTGTATCATTTACACTAATCACAAAAGCCTCAAATACCTGTTGATTCAAAATGAATTAAATCTTAGGCAGCATAGATGGGTTGAATTACTTAAAGACTATGACTGCACTATAGAGTATCATCCTGGTAAGGCTAATGTAGTAGCCGATGCTCTTAGCCATAGAGCGATAACTGAACTGAGAACGATGTTCGCTCGTTTGAGGTTGTTCGAAGATGAGATTTTGCTGGCTGAACTGCAAGTTAAGCCATCTTGGGTCGATCAGATTCAAACTAAATAGCTAAGTAATGAGTATCTGGTACAGCTTCTGCGTCAACTTGGTTTGGGTAAATCGTCAAATTTTAGTTTGAATAATGACAAGGTTTTGTGATTTCGAGGTCGAATTTGTGTGCCTAACGGCCAAGATTTGGGACGATTGATTTTATAGGAGGCACATAGCAACTTTTATTCTATGCATCCAAGTGGGAATAAAATGTATCGACATCTTCAAGCACTGTACTGGCGGCCCAGTCTAAAATGAGAGGTAAGTACCTTTGTGTCACACTGTTTGACGTGTCAAAATATTAAGGCTAAACATCAATTGCCTTTTAGGTTACTTTAGTTGATTAAAATTCACTGTGGAAGTGAGAACAGGTGACAATGAATTTCATTAGTAGGTTGCCCTGAACATCCACTAAGAAAGATTCGATGTGAGTTATCGTTGATCGATTGACCAAGTCTACTCATTTCCTTACTACCAGGATAGATTACTGCTATAGAAACTTGCCAAGTTGTATGTTTTTGATATTTTAATACAACACAGGGTTTTAGTGTTGATTATCTCAGATAGGGATTCATGTTTTACTTCTCAATTTTGGAAGAAGCTTCATAAGATGCTAGGCACCTGCCTCGATTTCAGTACTGCGTATCACCCTCAGATTAATGGACACTCTGAAAAGGTTATTTAGATTCTGGAAGATATGCTTTAGGGTTGTGTAATTGATTTTCGGGTCAGTTGGGAGGATTACTTACAATTGACAGAATTTGCATACAATAACAGTTTCAAATCTAGTATTTAGATGGCTCCCTACGAGGCTCTGTATGGTCATAAGTGTCATACTTCTCCGTATTGGATTGAGTTAGGGAGCGTCGAGCTTTGGGTCCCAACTACTTTACAAGATCAAGAATACAGTTAAGTTAATCCGAGTTCGATTTAATACGGCTTCTGATCAACAAAACTCTTACGCAGATCTAAAGTGAAAAGATATCGAGTTTTCTGTTAGCAATTAGGTGTTCTTGAAAGTGTCTCCATTGAATAAGGTTCTCTGGTTTGGTTGTAAGGGCAAATTGAGCCTGAGATTTATTAGACCTTATCGTATTTTAAAATGTGTCGGATCTATTGAATATTAGTTAGAATTACCTCCTGAGTTGGATCAAATTCACAATGTGTTTCACATCTGATGTTGAGACGGTATTGATCTGATCTGTTGCACATTGTTCCTATTAAGGAGAATGAAATACGACCGGATCTAACTTTTGAGGAGGAACCTATTAAGATTTTGGATCGAGACGTTAAGGTATTGAGGAAAAAAACTGTTCTTTTGGTTAAGGTCATTTGGCGGAATCATGGCACTGAGGAAGTCACTTAGGAACATGAAGATTCGATTCATCAGCAATATCCGTATCTGTTTGAGTCAGGTAAATTTCGAGGCCAAAATTTCTTTTAGGTGGAGAGAGTTGTAATGACCTAAAAATTTGAATGTTTTATCATGGGATTCTGTAGTAATTACATTTCTATAGCTATGGTTATATGCTCTGCCTATGTGTTCGAGGTTAGGAATTTGAGTCACGTCCTAAGAAAAGTTTTTGCTACTTTATTCTAAACTAACCTCTATCCTTGACTTGTTGGTTTAAGCTCAATTTTGTGTAATTATGTGTCAAGAATGAGCTTGCTGGTTCACTGGTTAAACATTTGTCTACTTTTTGGTTCTGTGTTCTAGTCTTTATGTAAGTGAAGCAGAAAGGTATTTTCATGCTCTGTAGAATTAGTTGGTTGTTGTTTTTAACTTAATATTTTTTTTTCTTTTCTTCTTTTTTTCGTTCTATCGTTATTTCTTTTTCCTTCTTTTCCTTTTATTTCTTTCTTTTGTCTTTCCTCTTTTGGTTGTCGTTAGATCTTCTATGGTACATTCGGGTAAGTACGTTTTTGTGTTGTCGATTGAAAGTTAATTGTGTAAGTTTTGTTGTGAATTTCTTATAATCAACGGTTTCATTCTATCAAAATGGTTTCATCTTAGTTAGGTTGAATTCTCTCAGTTAAACGATCTTTGACTTCTTTATTTTAGGTATAAGTGTCAAAAGTAACGTTTCCAAGCAAGCTATTTCGAGTGGTTGCCACTGATTCACTGGTAAACGTTGGTTCCGTTAGGGGTTTTCTGTCGAAGTTTTCGACATAGTTCAATAAGTGTGAAATTGTGCAAATTTTGACATTTTAGTCGTTTAATTGGTTTTTGGTTGGTTAATTTAGGCTCTAGGATTTCTCTGTGTTGTTCCTACATCAAAACTACTTCAAGTGCGTATCGAAAACCTGAGTTTTTATAAATTTCATATGCCAAAAAACATGGTTGTTGACGCCACACGGCCATGTGATAGGTTGTGCGGTAGGCAGTGTAACCCACTATCTATTAAGTAAGAGCAACACAGGTAAGGGACACGGGTATGTGGCTAGATCGTGTGTGGCCATGTTTGCAACAACCTGATTTAGACCCTATTTAGAATGGTGGTTTCAGGACCACGAATCCGAGTCAGAAAAATATTTAAATAATTATTTTCTGTTTTTATTATGTGTGAAATTCTATGTGTGAAATTTTCGTGATTTAATTTTGTTGTTTGAGTGCCCGATTTAATAAAAATGACTTAATCGCGTAAAATGTAAAAGTGACTAGTTAATTGTGTAAGTGCTTATTTGAATTTGTCTTTATAATATGAAGCATTTAAGATGCAATTTGACCATAATTATAAAGGATGGACGGTAGTAGGCTTAGTATATAAAGTTTACAAATTAAATAAAAAAGGTTAAAATTGTAAATGAATAAATTAATGTAATAAAATAACATAAAACAAAAGCTACATGCATTCATCTTTTAGATAGCCGAATATTAAAGAAATAAAACAAAGAATAAAAGCTTTGAAGTTTCGGTCAAGGGTTAACTTGATTAAGGTATGTAATTGGCTCGATTTTTTATAATTTTTACATTTTTGAGATCGTTGCAATGTAATGTACAAAGCCCATTCTTGAATTTTTTATTTTGATGAATATTTTGAGTTATGCCATTGATGAATATTTGAGTTTTGTGATGTTATTTGATGAATTATGAAATATATGTTTTGGATTGATATGTTTTGTATTGGAATTTTTGATGATTTTAAGTAATTAAGCCTAATTTGTAAAAATAATAAATTGAGGGACAAAAATATGAAATAAATAAATGTATGGAGTTGTATGAACATAAGGAAGATTTGGCCTGAGAATGGTGTGTGCAAATTTTGCATGTTTTGTGTTTTGTGCAATTTGGACTAAATTGTAAAAAGTGTGAAATGTTAGGGGTAAAATGGTAATTTGTACATATTTTGGATTAAATTGAGTAAAAATATGTTTGAATGAGTTTAATTTGAATATGTTTAGATCAAGAACCAAAGAAATTGATTTTTGATCGGGGGAAAACTAAAGTTGTCGATTAGCCGTCCCGTTCCGATTTTCATCGTCCGAGGTAAGTTTACAAGTAAATAAATATTGTAAATTTTGAATATATATGAATGTAAAATGCTTATTTAAATTTTATGAGCTTGTATATATAATAGCCGAATGTGTATATGCTAGGATACATATGTCATGACATAGGATTCTGATATGTGATGTGCAAGTAAGACCATGGCTTCGATATATGTGTGCGAGTAAAACCACGTTTAATACATTGGCATCGATATGTGATTTCAATATATGTGTACGAGTAAGACCCTGTCTGGGACAATGGCATCGATATGTGATTACATGTAAGACCGCGTCAGGGACGTTGGCATTGTACGATATGTGTGATTATCCGAGTATCCTATTCAATTTTGAATGGTTTAACGGGCAATAATAAGTTAAGATCGAATGAAAAATCAAGTTAAAAGGCTCAGGTATGTATTTATACTATGTTATGAAATTATGGTAAGTTGACTGTTTAAATTGATTATATAAATGTTACATGGTAATGTGAACTATATTTATGCATATGTGAAATTATACATGATGATCGGATAAGGCATACAGGTGGAGGACACAGCAGTGTGTTAAGTCGTGTAAGACACAAGAGTGAGCATACGGGCATGTGCCAAGTCGTGTGGAGCCACACAGACGAGTTACCCAGGCCGTGTGAGACCACACAGGTGTGTAAGACAATTTACGAAATTTCTCCATATTCTGAGCACCACTCGAACTGAATAAAAGCCTTCTGTGAGGCTATTAAACTGAATGTAACTGCATAAACTGATATTTTGTGATCTGGAACTTGAATACTGATTGTCAATGTGTGTATTGTGCTTAACTAAAATTGCTAGAATTAATCTACTGTATACGAGTATTTATAGAAATCTGTGATAACTGTTATGTGAAATATGCATATGCGTGGGATGGGAATTGAATCAGGAGGAAGTATTATGTACCGAACTGGTGGTTAAATCCCTGGTATCCATGTACTAATCTGACAGCTAGTTTGCAATCTCTGAAACGTGTCAGACTGAGACCGGGTGGTGTGTAGGGTTGGATGGGTGGTGAATACCATATTTGGTGTGTTGGGTTGGTCGGAGATGGTGTGTAGCTGTTGGTATTAAGTAACTGCATCTGTTTTGTTCTGTTTTGCATCTGCTTATAGCTTGATCTATTATCCGTCTGTATAACTCTTATCTATAACTAAATGAACTATTCCTGATTCTGGATCAACATCTACACTTGGATATTTTGGTTTACCAATAATCTATTGAATATATAAGTAGTTGGGTCCTTTCTAGTATACTAATTCAATTATTGTTGAATGAATCTCAGGTAAATCACAGATTTGATCGGGTCAGTGGGTGGGGAGCTCGATTATGTGCTTATATTGTTTAGTATTATGAACCATGTTAGTTAATTTCATAATTTCAGAATGGTTTGTCTTTGTTAAAAAATTATTATACTTTAAAGGTGTATTATTCTAAGTTGCAGAGTGTTGTTGATTATCGTTCATTGTAACCCTCCAAGTCTAGGCCGGGTATAAGGTGTTACATTAATATTCTTAAAATTTAATGATATAAAAAAAAGGTTCGAGCCCTACGACAAATAAAGGTACATACCTCATTCTTCTTCTTTTTCTTCTTCTTCTTCTTTTTCTTTGAGGAACAGAATAAGAACAATCAAATCTTAGAATGGCCAATTAAAGGTATAATATAATTCTTTTATATTCATTCCATTAAAAATAATTATTTAATTTCAATTTTTCTCTACATTATTATTTGTTCTAATTTTCCAAAGACATTACAAATAAATAAAATATGGTGGTCAAAAGCCACTTATAAAAAGAAGAAAACAAAAATGAAGTCTTTTTTTTGTGACATTAAAAACATTACATAACTAATTATATAGAAATATTCTGAAGAGATAAAACACCCTTTAATAGAACCATAGTAAGGGGAAGATCAAAAACCTGCAAATCTTCTTTTTTATCAAAGCTTGTTTGGCTAAACAATCCGCAACTTGATTTTGTTCTCTAGGGATGTAATGCAAGAGCCACTGGTTTTCTTGTGACAAAATACTTTGAATTCGTCTAATCGAGGCTAATTTCGATGTGGTGGAAGCACTTCCTTGAATGGATTTAACAACCTCCAAGCTATTTAATTGGATTATTACTTTGTCATGACCTCTACGTTGGATAAGCTTGAGTCCCTCCAAAATGCCCCCAAAGTTCTACATAAAAAATCGCAAACTTCCCTAGATATCAATTATATCCAAAGATCCAATCTCCATTTTGTGTAAATATGTGTCAAGAATGGGCTTGCTTGTTCATTGGTTAAACATTTGTCTACTTTCTGGTCCTGTGTTCAAGTTTCAGTGTAAGCAAAGCAAAGAGGTATATTGCTCCATAGAATTAGTTGGTTGTTGTTTTTAAACTTAATATTTTTCTTTATTTTATTATTTTATTATTTTCTTTTCTTCTTCTTTTTTTCGTTCTATCGTTCTTTCTTTTTCCCTCTTTTTGTTTTCTTCCTTTCTTTCATCTTTCCTCTTTTGGTTGTCATTAGATCCTTTTCAGTACATTCGGGTAAATACGTTTTTCGTGTTGTCAATTGAAAGTTAATTATGTAAGTTTTGTTGTGAATTTCTCATAATCAATGTTTCGTTCTGTCAAAACGGTTTCATCTTAGTTGGGTTGAATTCTCTTAGTTAAACAATCTTTGAATTCTTTATTTTAGGCATAGGTATCAAAAGTAACGTTTCCTAGCAGGCTATTTCGAGTGGTTGCCACTGATTCACTGGTAAATGTTGGTTCCGTTGGGGGTTTTATGTCAAAGTTTTCAACATAGTTCAGTAAGTGTGAAATTGTGCAAATTTTGGTGTTTTAGTCGTTTAATTGGTTTTTGGTTGGTTAATTTAGGTTCTGGGATTTCTCTGTGTTGTTCCTACGTCAAAACTACTTCAGGTGCGTATCGAAAACCCGAGTTTTTATGAATTTCAGATGCCGAAAAACATGGTTGTCGACGCCACGTGGCCGTGTGATAGTTCGTGCGGTAGGCCATGTAACCCACTGTCTATCAAGTAAGAGCAACATGGGTAAGGTATATGGGCATGTGGCCAAACCGTGTATGGCCATGTTAGTGTAGAGTTCACACGGGCCAAAGACACAGGCGTGTGTCCAGGTCGTGTAACTTACTGATTGCAAGATAGGATCACACGGGCCAAGGACACGGGTATGTGTCCAGGTCATATAACTCTTTGATGACCAGAAAAGGCCCCACAGGTGGAGGACACAGCCGTGTGTTAAGCAGTATAAGACACACGGGAGTGTGCCAGGCCATGTGGAGCCACACTGACGAGTTACCCAGGCCGTGTGAGACCACATGGATGTGTAAGCCAATTTATGAAATTTTTCATATTCCGAACACCGCTCGAACTGAATACAAGCCTTCTGTGAGGCTGTTAAACTAAATGTAACTGCATAAACTGATATTATGTGATCTGGAACTTGAATACTGATTGTCAATGTTTGTATTGTGCTTAACTAATATTGCTAGAATTGATCTACTGTATATGAGTACGTATAAAACTCTGTGATAACTATTATGTGAAATATGCATATGCGTGGGATGGGAATTGAATCAGGAGGAAGTATTCTGTACCGATCCGCTAAATCCCTGGTATCCGTGTACAAATTTGGTAGCTAGTTTGCAATCTTTGAAACATGTTAGACTGAGACGGAGTGGTGTATAGGGTTGGATGGGTAATGAATACTCTATTTGGTGTGTTGGGTTGGTCGGAGATGGTGTGTAGCGGTTGGTATTAAGTAACTATATCTGTTTTGTTCTGATCTGCATCTGATTATGGCTTGATTTGTTATTCGTCTGTATAAATCTGATTTATAACTGAATGAACTATTCCTGATTCTGAATCAACATCTGCACTTGAATATTTTGGTTTACTAATAATCTATTGAATATGTAAATAGTTGGGTCCTTTTTAGTATACTAATTCAATTATTGTTGAATGAATCTCAGGCAAATCACAAACTTGATCGGGTCGATCATCTTTATTCAATATATTATTTTTAAACCAAAATAATTTTCAATTCTACGATAATTTATGAAATATACATTATATGGATTTTTATATTTTTATAATAAATTTTTTATTTAAAAACCATTGAATTTTGAAGTTGCGATAAATTTTAAATTGATCACTCAACAAGGTAATTTTAAATTTTATTTTAGAAATTATTGATTTTAAAGTTGCAATCAATTTGAGATTGGCCGTAATTTTAAATTTAGTACTAGGGCTTTCTTGTTATATAGGCTAAAACTAGAGTTCTAATATGTTTTGATGTAGTCGCAAATAAGTTTTGATGAGAGTTTTCATGGTACTATGGAGAGAATTCTATACCCCTTTTGAGAGAACTCTATGAGAATTAAGGTTTTGTTTTCGGGATATGAATTTGTACGTTTAATACATTTAGGTTTATTTTCTCCATATTGTACTCTTGTTTGTTTACTCATTAGTGAAAAACCGAAGCCTTATTGCTAGTAGTTTTTAATCCTTTTCGGAGGATTTTTACGTAAAATATTTGTGTTCGTCTTCTTCATTTTTATTATCTCGCTGTTTATACGAGTCGATCCCCAAAATTAACATTACACTTAATTCTAAAGATACTTAAATTTTTATAAAGAAAATACCATGACAATTTTAATTTAGGCAAATTCCTTTTTTCCATTTACTACACATGCACAATGTTTATATTTCACCGGAAAAGAATAACGGTAACTTAGTTTTCCAAATAAAAAGAATATTTATTTTTTAATAAAAAACAGTGTACATATGTATATTCACAATAATTACTTAAAATTGTTAATGTTTAATTAAATTATCTTTTTAAATTAATATGTCAATTCATAAATTATTTAATCATTATTTTAAAATATATATACAATACTTTTAACCGATATTATAGATTCTATACATATAATCATATAATATATAAGATTTTTAAATAAATTTGTTTAAAATTTTAATATTAAATTAATTTAAAATATAAACATAATTTTTTATAAAAATAAAAATATATTTTAAAAAAATTAAAACAATTTAACAAGCATATTTTAAAACAATTATTTTTCAAATTTTATAAAACTTTACATAAATGCTTTAAAAGTGTTTAAAATATGTTTAAAACATGTTATAATTTGTTAATTAAACATGTATACATATTAAATATATTAGTATTGATCTTTATTTAAATAAAAAATTCATTTAAAACTTCGTTTAGGTAAAAGTTTGAAATTTGGTTTAGGAATTTTTAAAACTTCATTTAAAAAAATTATTAAATATATTTTAAATTAAACACACACAATCAACCTATACATCGCACGAGATAAAAACTAGTTTTTCTTTGAGGGACAATGGGAAGCCAAAAAACATAACTCATATATATGTGGTTATTGTAACACCCCAAAAATCTTAATGTCACTAATGTAGTATTTCGAAAGATAAATATCAAATTATTCCAAAAAGTAAGAGTTTATCAATTTGAACAATGATAGTAAAGTCAAAATTTGACATTGGAAAGTAAAATATGAATAGTGGAGTTCTAGTAAAGATTAAATTAAGAATTTGTGAAAGATGAACTAAAATAGTAAATTTACTATTTTGAAAAAAGGGGAAAAATTTTAATAAATATTTTTTTATGAAGGTGACATGGATATGAATTGATAGGTGGAATCAGAAAATTGAGATATGGACTAGATTAAAAGGTAATAAAAAGTATAGGGACTAAAGTATAATTTTACCATTTTATGGGAATAGGGCTTAATTGCAATTATACTATGAATAAATAATATCTACATAAGTAATAATTATCATAAGTATGCCATGTCTCAAACAAATGAGTGATAGAAAAGGGTTAAATGACTATTTTACCCTTATGTTTTAAATATGGCAGTATATTTTAAAGGGCAATTTGATAATTTTGTCATTAAATAGAGAGAAAAGAGAAGTTTTCTATTTATTTCAATTTGGTCCTTTTCTTATTCAAGCATATTCCTAATCTAAAATTCTTTGAAATTAAAGTGAGATTTCATACTTAATTCTAATTCAAGAGTATCCTTTCATATGAAACCAACCATGGAGGGTTGAAGATGAAGATGGAAGCGGGAGAAAGATTGGGTAAGTTGTTCCACTTATCATGTTATGTTTATTTGATTGTATAATATGATGTGAAATTGTAAGAATTAAATGTGTATAATTATTTTCTATGTTCTAAGTAATGAAAGTATTAGGTTAATGTATGATGTGAATGTTGAATGATTTTATGAACAATTTGACGGATGATTTTTAGTGATTAATTTGATAAAAATTGAAATAAAGGCTAAATTGCAAATTATGAAAATTTAAAAATCAAGGAATTAAATAGATAAATTAAAGTTTTAATTTTTATGATAAGAATATGATAGTTAAAGTATTGTAAAATTGTACTTAAATTAGCATATTTTAAATTAAATGGACTAAATTGAGAAGTTTTTAAAAGTTCAATTTTTGGTGTTGAAATGTGGAAATTTAAAATTTTAATTTTTAAATTATTATGTATGGTTTTTTATTTGAAAACTTAGAAAGGAGACATTATGTGATAAGATTTGAGTTAATAGGGACCAAATTGTAAATATTTTGAAATCTAGAAATTTTTATAAAAGAGGGATTGTTTTGCAAAAATGTGCAAACTGGGATTTAGGACTGAACTGTAAAATAAAAAAATTAATTTTTAGGGTGTGAATTGTAAAACCATATAAATTTGGGATTTTAGGGACTAAATCATAAAAAATGCAAAATTTGAAGTATAGGGATTGTTTTCTAAATTTTGAAACATTTAAGTACAAAAATGGACATAATAATGAAATATTTGATAAATAAATATATATGAAATTAAATAATATAAATTCAAAATTGGCAAGTTAGAATAGTTATGATTTGTATGTGATTTGGAAAATTTGTTTGAGTTGTGTTGTAACAGCCCATTTTTCAGTGATGTCGAAAGCAGTGGTTTCGTGGCCATAAATCCAACGAGTAAGTTTGTAAATATTAAATATTTACGAGTCAATTATAGTTTTAAAAAGGTTTTTGATATGATAATTTATGTTATATAAATGATTAATTAAGTTCAAGTGGTAAGTCAAGTGGTAAGTCAAGTGGCTTTTACAAAATGAGGTAGCAGGACCTCGTTTTTATAAACGGAGTGGTAAATATTTTTATAAATATTTATGGAGTGTTATTAAGGTTGTATTAAAGTTTCGTTAAGAAATTTTAATGTTTCAATAGTTAATTAATTAAAAAGGACTAAATTGTAAAGGATGTAAAATTTGATCACTATTTGATCTAAGTGATTAAATGGCTTTATGAATAAAGGTAAAGGGACTTAAATGGTAATTAAACCATTTAAGGAATTAGTGGACAAATATGGACATAGATTTGGTGTTTTAATTAATTATTAACTAAGGGTAAAATAGTAATTCGATAAATTAAATAAAATTAAATTAAACAAAGTTTTTATCATCTTTTCAATTCCTTCATTCACCGAATTTGAAAATAAGAAAGCCATTGTTAGACATTGTAGCTTCGGCCAAGCGTCCATGTATGCATGTAAGTACGTTTTAGCCCTGTTTCTAATAATTTTTATGTTTTTGAGATCATTGTAATTAGGTCCAGCTAGCCCGTACCTTTGATTTTGAAACTGTTAAAGATATTGAATATTTCCATAAATGAATATATGTGAGTTTAGATGTTAAATGATGAATTTGAGGTGTTAATTACTATTTATAAGTATTTTGTTATGTAATTTTGATGAATTTACCGATTAGGGACTAAATTGTTAAAATAGATTTGATGTGAAATTATTACAACTGTGGGTTGTATTGGGTGTCATGAATATTCATCTGGCATGGGTTTGCATTAAAAATGGTTAATTTGCATGTTTTAGGCTCAGGGACTAAATTGAATAAAAGGAAAATATTAAGGGCAATTTTTTAAAAATGTAAAAAAGACTAAATTGCATAAAATAAATTTTTTTACTATCTAAATTTATAAATTGAATGGAATTATTAATTTAGATCAAGATCGAGTGGAAAATAGAGGAGAATGAAAATTTTACAAAAAACCCTTGTACTTTGACATTTTTACAATTTAGCCAGGTAAGTTCGTATGAACTATAATCACTTGAATGCTAATTAAATTGAATGTTTAATGTGTGATTCTATTGCAAATGAATCAATATATATATGTTATTATACAATTTATCAAGTAAAAAGACAATGGAAATCCAACGACGTTCAACGACTATCGAGCCCTGTTTGAACCTTAAGAGTGTATAGGATATAAATAACATGTCATTAGGGTTACAATGTTTTGGGTGTTGGTCTTGAATGTCCTACCGATGGCTGAGTTCCAGCCTTTGCTGCTGATACTCGTCAGCTTGTGTGAGCGGCATCGTGTAGCTACATTCAGACCGACAACTTGTGTAAGCAGACCCAGGTTACCATGTTTCGGGTGCTGGTCCTGAATGTCCCACCGATGGCTGAGGTCTGGCATTAGTTGCAGATACTCATTAACTTGTGTAAGCAGCATCGTGTAGCTTACATTCCGACCGTCAGCTTGTGTGAGCAAGCCCATTTTACAGCTTGTATGAGCTACGACTATATGTTTAGCACACTTTGTGTGAGCTTTCCTGCGTATCTAATGTTATTCTAAGTGGTTCAACAGGCATGAAAAAGGAAGGAACGATAAGCATTCAAATGACTTATATCATGAAAACTATGAAAAGGAATGAAAAGGAAATGTTGAATGAAAATATGTCTATGTTCATGAAATTGATGATTTCAAGTGAGGTTATTCATGTTTAATGACTTATCTTATGTTATTCAAGTGAATTTTGAATTGATGCATTAACATGTATTGTTGATGATGCTTAGGCTTGTGCCAAGCTATGGGTTGGATTGTATTATGTTAGTTTTAAAGAAATGCATTGAAATGGTAAGTGACCAAATGGAAAGATGCTTATGTGCATGAAAGAGTGGTAAGAATCAAAGCATGTAATTTCTCATGAAATGTTTTATTGTGTATTTGATTCTAAAAGAGTGATGCTTAAATGCATTACTTGCAACTATGGTTAATGTTATGTTTATGTCTTGCATGTTATGCAAATTAAATGGGTGAGAATAGGTAATGAAATGATAAGTTCATAGTTGAGATGTAATGTGATGAAATAAAAGGATTGTTGAGCTAAAGGACTTACTTGGAAGGAAGAAATTTACTTATGCTATATGTGAGTTTACTTATGTCATGAATAAATACACTAATTCATGAGTTAATAATGTAATTAAGCTTATGCTAAGTAAATGGAATGGTAAGTAAGTAGATGAAATGGTTTATCGTTTTAAGGAAAGGTTGATAATTATGTAAATCAACCTATGATACCTTATTATGTTATGAATGAAAGGTGTATGTGATGTTTATAAATATACTCAATTGTGAGTTGAATGGTATTCAATATGTTTATACTAAGCTTAAAGTATTGGTGTTGAATCATGTGTTAATCTATGTATGATAGTATTGAAGTGATAAGTTATGTTTCAATTTTATACGAATTTACTAAGCATTCATTGCTTATGTAGTCATCTTCCTCTTACTTTGCAGATTATCAGAAGCTCGATCGGTTCGAAAGCTCATCAGAGATCTATCACACTATCCAGCAATTATATCGGTAGTTTTTTATCTCTTGATCAAGGTTATATTGGCATGTATAGGTGGACTTGTGGTTCATGTTAATTGATGAGTTTGGCATATAGATGTCATTGTGGATGGTGTAACCTTGGTACTTTTGATGCCTTATTGATGTGTGTTATTTTGACAATGTATTAATGCATGTTTGAATGGCTAAAATGGTAGGTGATGAATTGACTACAACATGGTCAAGTTATGGTATGCTTTGGAATGGCTTTTGAATAGATATGCATGATTGGAATATGGTATGTTTATATGTTGGTTATTGGAACCATTTGGTAATGGCTAGATTAGTGTCATTTAGATGGTTTTGATGCATGTGAGAAGTGGACCAACTAGTAAAGTTATTTTGATATGGCATGAATCCGATATGGTAAGGTTGATATGTGTCAATTGTGATATGTTTAGGTATGGAAATAAGTTAGTTGATAAATGGTTAAATATGCACATGTTTAGATATGTTTAATGTATGTGTTTGAGGTGCCTATATGGCATATTGGTTGAATGGAAATTGGACATTTGAAGTTGTTCATTTTATGCATGTTTGAACATGTTTTGATACCTTGGTCATCTGTGTAAATGGCTTGTAAGGGTGTGCTTGAATTGGGTGAAAGAAATGGCTTGAATTTAGCTTATTTCTTGTCCACACGGCCTAAGACACGGGCGTGTGTCTCAACCATGTGTGACACACGGCCATGCGACACGGTTATGTGTCCCCTGTAGGTTTTAATGTTTGTTTTTCGAAAGATACACGACCTAGCATACGAGCGTGTAGCTTAGTCGTATGATCCAAGTCAAAGAGTTACATAGGCTGGGACACGGCCGTATGTCCCTACTTCGAATGTCCACACGGCCTGATACACGAGTGTGTGTATCAGTCGTGTGAGTCACACGGTCGTGTGACCCTTACAGTGTGAAATTTTTTATCTTTTTCCATGAAGTTCTAAATGTTTTCGATTTAGTCCCGAATTATTTCTAAAGTGTTTATAAGACCTCGAGGGGTCGAATAAGGGACAATAAACATGTGATTGAACGAATTATGCTATGGTTTATGAAGCATTTGGAAATGAATGATTTGAGTTATGTTTTTCCGATAACGCTTCGTGACCTTATTTTGGTGACGGATATGAATTAAGGGTGTTACATGGTGTATACAAATTTGTAATGAATTAATGATAATACTTTAAATTAAATCTTAAGGTTAAGAAATAAGCTTGAATGGTGGATATATGTATAAATTTTGATAGCAAAGGAAAAATTTAATTTTAAAGGTTGAAATTGAGTCCCAAAAAAAATAATAATTAAGTGTTTGAATGTTATGAAAAGTTTTGTGAGCACTTGAAATTTTCGGTTTTGGTTGTTATAGAGAAAATTAATTTTCCCCACTAAAAAATTAACGTTTTCATTTTGTAATCAGTTTAAGATTAAAAGCCAACCCCCTTAGCATCTGAGGATATGAGATTAGTAGAGAAGATTGTTTGATAGAAAGTCAAGAAATCAACAAACCCCACTAGACCAAAACACGTATATTAAATTTGATAAATGGCTAGTTTAGCCTTACTTTTGAAAAGTGTTGTGGAAAAGTACTTTTGAGAAATAATTTTGAAAAGTTTAGTTTAATATTTAAGTGTTTAGTATTGCTGTCAAAAAGAGTTTTTGAGAAATAAAATATTCATTTTAGACATGTATTATAAAGTAACAGATATGCATTTAATAATATTCAAATTAGTTAATATTATTATATTTTAGTAAGAGTACAAAAAATAATTTATTATAACTTGTTAATATTTAAATATATGAAATATAAATTTTAAATATTTTTAAGCAATAAATATTAATTATTTATAAAATTTAATTAGAATATATAAACTATATTTTAAATATTTAAAAGTAACCATTAAATATTTGTAATTAGATATTAACACATTTGTATTATTTAAAAAAATATTTTTTTAGGATTAAATCATAATTTTTTCAAAATTTAGGGATAATCTTATAAATTTTTAAGAGTTAGAATTTTAAAGTTAGGAAATTTAAAAGGCAATTTGACAAAGGATTCAATAGAAATTGGACCCTTAGTAGCTTTTGAAAAGAGTGGATAGTTGGTTACTTGAACACAATTTTCTCTGCAATTAATAACCCACTACTTATTCCGATTCTAATTTTTGAAAACCTCTTGGTTTAACTTCTCACAATAATTCAGTTTAATAAATCCAATCCAAAATCAAACTTCTAAAATTTAGAGCATTAGAGTAAAAAAAAATATTTTTTAGTAAATATAACAAAATATTATTAATACAATTTTTAATCTAAAAATATAGTTATAACTATCTTATTAATAAAAGTAATTAAAAACAACATGTTAAAAATTACTTTAATATAATTATACCAAAACAAAATTATTATTAAGCCACTTATGAATTAATATTAGAATAAACAAAAAGATTTTTTTTTCATGGAATAAAAAATTTATCTTATATAGATAATAGGTTTATAGAATAAATATTTTTTTATAAATTATCATTGCTATTATTATTATGAATATTAAAAATATAATGCATATAAAAATGTGATAAATATTATTAATATAAAGTTTAAACTAAAGATAGAAATCAATTATAATTGTTATTAATTATGTTAATTAAAATAACATATTAAAATGGTCTCTAGATATAACTCGACCAAATAAAAATATTGCTAGGCAGTTACAACATATATATTATCTATTTTAGAACTCAAAATAATATTTTTATTTAATGCATTTATAATATAATTATTTTATTTTACTTGATTTTTCAACTATGAAAACAATAAAAAATTTAAGAGTACAAAATATAAATTTGAAACATATTTATTTTTTTTGGTGACAAGTAAAATAAATAACTAGGTAGATGGCTCTAAGACCTTCCCCAAACAGAGAAGTTTCGAACATATGCAACTTGTAGCTTATTTCATGTACCATCTTTACGAATCTATCAGTATCTTGATTATCTTCTTTTAAGAAACATATTTATCTTTTAAACATTATACAAATGTAGATTTTACAATATTTTATATAATTTGCTTATCTTTTAATAACGATTGCTTGCATTAATTATATAAAATTAAAATATCTTATTAAGAAATAAAAATAATTAAATGTGTATATTCACATGCAACCATGTGATTTAAACCTAGTAATAGAAAAAATAATAAGTTAAATTATGTTGTTAGTCCTTGTATTTAGACAAAAATTAGGATTTTGTCCATACACTTAAAAAGCTAAAAAATAAGTCCTATTACTTTTTTTTATTTAAAATTTTCAATCTAATCATTAACATTATTAGTATTTTCCATCAAAATATGGCAACTAGGCATATTGACCCTCATATGTTGTTGCATATGATTGCCAAGAAAATGTTAAGTTGACAAATTTTGACAGAAACTACAAATAACAATAATGATTGGGCTAAAACTTTTAAATTGAAAAAGTAGGAGATTGGATTTTCAACTTTTAAAGTATAGGGACTGAATCTCAAAATTTGGATAAGTACAGGGACTAATAGCATATTTTAACCAAAATAATAATAGGAAATGTTTAGGTAAATGAACAAGTGGGAGAAATAAACGGTGTCGTGGAGGGAGAAAAATAGTGTTTTGGTTATTTTAGAGAACTCTCAACTCCTGAAAGAAAAGAAAAGCCCAAAAGGTGAAGGAAAATGCATACAGTAAAGAGATTAACACAACATAATTAAGTATAAATAAAATTGTTACTCATAAAAATAAAAGAAGAGAGCAAAAAAATGAAACCTAAACACAGGCAGCGCCTGGCTTGGTTTCCTCCTTGCTGTGTGTTCGACGGTTCTCTCGTGCGTTTCACGTGTTAGATCCGTCTCCCTTCCTTTGATCAAATCCCTACGTTCCTCTCAAACCAACCCTAGTTCTATTTATTTATTGAAAGAAGAAAACGGAGCTTCATTAACCAATTTCATTGTTAGTGTCTTGTGTATAAACATTGGTTTTTCCTTCTTCCATGCGATGATTTTGGCTTAAAGTTCAAAAACGTTAAATTTGGATGGCTATGACGGCTGATCCTGAGTTCCACCACCAGAATTTGTCTCGTTGGGCCGAAGTTGTTCAGGGTGAGTCTAAAGCAACCTCAGCCTCCCACCACTCCCCTTCTTCACTGCCATCGTCAATCCTACGCCCCGTGGCTTCCGTACCGGAGCGAAACATTTCTTCCGAGTGCTCTCCTTCGCAAGGACCTTGCTTCTCTTCCTCGTCGTCTCCACCGCTGGATATTTCCTTGTCCGCTGAAGGTGGTTCTGATTCCAATAACAACTTTGCTGCTTCGAGCTTCAAGAAGCCGGCTTGGAACAAGCCTTCAAATGGCATCATCGGAGTGGGCCCTGTAATGGGAGCTGCTTCTTGGCCTGCTTTATCTGAATCCGCTAGAGGTTCCCAAAAATCATTAGCAGACTCTTCCAAAGACGGATTGCTTTCTACTTCTCAGGTTTCTTCTATCTCGTTTTCTTTTCCTCTATTAATTTACATAGTAATTTACATACTGAATTACTGAATTAGCATAGAAAATAGGAATCTGGGAAAGGGAATAGGATACTGAATTAGCGTAATGGAAGATAGGAATCTGAAAAATAGAGAAGGGAATGCTTTCTTTTCATAATCTGGAAAATAAAATAGGTAAGTGAATTTTTTTTAAAAAAAAGTATATTTTAGGTTAAGCAACTCAGAATAGCTTCTTATTTTATCTATTCATAAAGAAAATAAACAAAAACCAGTTGACCCTATTTTGTGGTAATAATAGGGTCCAATAATACCCCAATCAACTCAGAAGCAAGTTACTAGTAATGCTAACCCCAATTCAACACCAAACTGTACAATGTTAAATCGACAAAAGTCTTCTAAGCGTGGTGGCAATAGCTCTGGTAGTGGGCTTCCACACGGTGCTTCTTCACACCAACACCCATCGCAGCCGCCACCGCCACCGCCATTTGCTGTGCCCCAAATGCCTCCAAGCAGTTTTGGCAATTTTGTTCCAGCAATGCCATATCCTTCTACGAGAGACCCTCAATACAGGGGCAATAGTTGGGAAACTAGACCTATTGGAGGGTTTGCATCACAATCACACAAGGATCACCGACATTCTTCTCGGAGGGGAGGTAACTATGGACCACGTGGGGATGGTGGCTATAATAACAATTTTTGGGGTAGGCGTGAACAGGACCGTGGAAATTATGGGAATGCAAGAGATGGTCATATGCAGCCTCCAAGAGCTCCCCCAAGGGGCTTTCCAAGGCCTTCGCCTCCTGCAGTTCATTCTTTTGTTCCTTCACAGCCTGTGAGGCCGTTTATGAATCCCATAGGATATCCTGGTACATTCAAACTTAAGATTTTGGTTCTTTATGTTATGTTGGTTTGGTAGTAATTCTTCTCTGCTCTCAGAGTATATGTATTTCACTATGGAGCCATTTAGGGGCATGCCATCATTTACACCTGCCATGCCTCCAATGTTCATGCCTGTTCCAGAGCCTTCTGTCTCTGCTTTGTTATTACATCAAATTGATTATTATTTCAGGTACATCCACGTTGTCAACTAACTTTTGTTGACAATTTGTATATCCCAACAGCTTATTTTTAAAATAAACTGTGTGATAGTTGCTTTGCATTTAATGATCTCTTCTTTTTTGTGTAGTGATAATAATTTGGTTAAAGATGACTTTTTGAAGTCTAATATGGATGACCAGGGTTGGGTAGCCATTTCTTTAATAGCAGGTTTTCCTCGGGTAAGTCATTTGCAGTTGATTGAGTAGTTTCTTATTTTCTTCACAGTCTTTGTGTGCTCTTTTCCCTCTTACTGCAACTGGGTCAAAGGCCATTGCAAAGGGCACAACCATGATAAAAGTATCTAAATTATTTTCTCTGCTATCCAGCCTTTATGTATTTAAAGCTGTTTAAAACCTTGTTAGTGTGATGTTGTTTCTATACCTGCAATTTTATGTCTA
Source organism: Gossypium hirsutum (assembly GCF_007990345.1). Taxonomy (NCBI): domain Eukaryota; kingdom Viridiplantae; phylum Streptophyta; class Magnoliopsida; order Malvales; family Malvaceae; genus Gossypium; species Gossypium hirsutum. The sequence continues at coordinate 21,499,400 of NC_053424.1, forward strand.
ATGTCCTTATTGGTCACTAGTTCTGCTAATTGTTGCTACGAAGTGTATGTTCTTTAATTTCCTTTATGGGCCAAGAACTCATCCGAAACTGGTGTCTTCTTTAATTTCCTTTATGGGCCAAGAACTCTGCCTTTCTGTTCATATCAAACTATGAGCTTCTCCTTTAGTTCTTTAATCTGATGACACTTTGTTGAGTATGATTTGGCTTATTTCTTGGAACCGAGCTTAATTTGTCACTGTTATTGGAGTATGCTAATGTTATTGGAGTATGCTAAGGGCTTAGCAGGGTTCAAAGTTGTTCTGGTGTCCGGACTTTGTAAATTAAAATATGTTGGTTGTTAGTAGTGAAAGAGTCTTTATGTTACAAGGCACTTTTCAATCAGCTGAAGTTGGTGAGATGGTTATAATTTGTAGTAGGTTTTAAGCTGAAAAATGACGTCAGGACCGTCAGGTAGAGCTTTAGGTTGAAAAGTTTGGGCATTGAGATGGACCATAGAAGTGTTTTGGCAATCAGCTGAAGTTGGAGAGATGGTTATAATTTGTAGTAGGTTTTAAGCTGAAAAATGAGGTCAGGACTGTCAGGTAAAGCTTTAGGTTGAAAAGTTTGGGCATTGAGATGGACCATAGAAGTGTTTTGGCCTCATACATAACAGTGGCAATACAACGATGATAGTTCCATTCACCTTTTTCTTAGACAAGCTTTGAGCACTTCATTTTTGCCCTATTCTAACTTTTTCAATGTAACTTTTTCCTTCTTCCATTAGTAGTTAAATTTCCTGTTTGGCAATGGAGGAGTATCTAATGTGATTCCCCTACTGCAGCTTGTCCTCTTTTTATCCTTAGCAAATTATAACCCCATTTGCTGCTGATATGTGGCATCTATTAGATATCAACTCTTTTATTGCGCATTGGATTTTTAAGAACTAGCTATCTCTCTTGGAGTCCAACTTGCATTGATGCATATATGGAGAGATATTGTTGTGGTAATGATACGGAGAAGTAGTTCCATGCCAGCTTGAAATTGCACATAATATACTCTAGACAAACTTTAAATTGTGTGTAATTAAATGGGAATTCTTTATGATCCATACCAAGATCTTTTCTGTGAACTTTGCAGTGCCAGTTGTTCATATTTCTAAATAACCATATACGTTCACAATCTGTATGTAAACATATTGAAACATTTTCTAATTCAAATTTGTTCTATGATGAAAATGTGGCAGGTTAAGAGTTTGACAAGCAACATTCAGCTGATAGTTGATTCCTTACGAAGTTCCACTGTTGTAGAAGTACAAGTAAATTCAGCTTCATAGATTATCATTAAGAAGAAAAATGCCTTATTAATTCCAATTTATTTTATCTGGAAATTCTTGTTTCCATTTTTTATTTCCCATGTTAGTTTGACTATTACTGAAATATCTATAGGATGAGAAAGTGAGGAGGCGTAATGACTGGAAGAAATGGGTACCTTATCAGGTTTCCACAGTGCCGGGATCACTGTCTCCAGGTGGATCAAGTCCTGAAATGCTGGCAAGTTCTTTTCAGCAGATTACAGTAAGGGAAGAGTCTACTAACCAAAGTGGAGCAGATAATGTGAACCCTCATGCTGAGGATGCTTTAGGAAGACATCCATCTGATGGCCACTCTCATCTCTCAAATGGGGACGGTTCTGACTGCATGTGTCTGAACCAGAACTGATCAATCTTGCTGCCACGAAAGCATGATCTGGTAAGGAAGTTGTGCTTTATTTTTTTATGTGAGTGAAGTGAATGATGCACCAAAAAGAATGTGGCACCTTTTTCTTTAATTTTCGCCATCACCTTATGTGGTTTTGAGGGTTGATTGGTGAGGCGATTGGAGGCAAACAATAAGAAAGATATATAATTATCTTTGAAAGATAGAGAAAGAGAAGAAACATTGGGGTAAAAGAAGAGGAAAAAAAGTAAAGGGTTAGTTTTGACTGTGGAGGAATAATGAGGCCTTTTGGTTGTATAGTTTTGCTATTATTATCCATGGACAATTCTTTCTTTTCTTTTATAATTTGAGTAGGAAGGTCCCTCAATTAGGTTTTTGTTTTTTTAGTTCTTCTAGTTTTTTAATCATTATTGGTTTTGTTGTGGCCTGCCTCACTCTAAAAAACAACTGGATATATTTTTTTCAGAGGTATATTTTCTTATGCTTTCTTGGATCCATGTTAGGTTTCCAATCAGTAACCCATGAATTTTTAACTTTAAAAAAAGTAAAATTTATACTATCAAACTCTTTACTATAACAATCTCAATTATTTATAAAAAATTTTGATGTGATTTATATCATATTTTCTTTTCTTTTCTAGTTGAAAGTTATAATATATTAATAATATTAATTAATGGGATTTAGATCATATCTTTAACCAAGTTTGCAAATGTAATTTCATTTATAATAAAATATTTTCATTTAATAAAATACGATTAACATTTTATTTTAATAATATTTGAAATTAAAATTTAGGGTAAATTATTAAAATAGTTATTTTTTTATCTTAAGTTATATTTTAGTTATTTATGTTTGAAATGTTACGTTTTAGTTACTCACGTTAATGTGTTGTAACATTTTAATCATTGAGTTATAAATTGTCGTTAACAGTGTAATGATAAGCTAACGTGGTACGATAAATAATTATTTTAAACAAAAAATTTAGGCTAAATAATACAATTAGTTTTCATATTTTTTCGTTTTGAGCAATGTAATTTTTTTTTATGTTATTTTAATTTTTCTTTCTTTTTTCTTTATTTTCTATTAGGTTTTGTTTCTCCATCTGTTTTCTTCCCTTCTCATCTCTTTTAATGTATTTTTTTTATTTTATGAAAAAGAAAAAGACAGAAAGTTGAAACAAAAACAAAATTTGCTTTGCATATTCTCACTTTGCGATTACAAACTCTCATTGTCCATCATTGTTTTAACAAACCAATTGAGATACCTCAACGACTTAGTTCACAAAATTTGCCTCATTCGAAGACTTCATCAGTCGTGATTTATGGTAGTCCACTCTCAATAAAGTTTTTCGAGCTCGTTCCCTTAATCTCATAATTAACCTCTACAACCACCTTATCTATCTTACCTACAACATTCTTGCCCTCTTGAAACTACGTCGTTTCACGTATTCTTCAGATGAGTTCTACATTTTTAATAACTAAAATGACTACCATATAAAACTTATCTTCGACTTTACCTAAACTAGTTTGGTTTCATGTTTCTTTTTCTTTTTTGTTCATCTATATTCGGCTTCTAATCAAGCTTACTTGAGAATATTTAAGAAGGTTTAGATTAATTTTATCGTTTGTTTAATTTTTTCATTGAGAAATAAAAGAAAAAGAAAGAAATAATTTACATGATTTTGTAAAAGTTTGGAAATGGAAAAAAAATTGTTTCGAATATAAAAAATTCAATTTATAGTTAGACTTGATTAAGGATATGGTTTTTATATTGATTTGTTAGATCTAATTTTAGTTTCAAAATTAGGTTATATTTAAATCGATATTTGATTAAGAATAATTGATATTTGGTTTTGAGTAAAATTTAATTTAGGAATCATGTGAAAGAAATAATGACTTGGTATATTTGGTAGGCAAATATTATGTTTCTACAATGAATAATATGAGAAGAGAAAAATAAAAGGGAAGAGGAAAAGAAAAATAAAGAAAATAAAAAGAAAATTTTAAATTGTTAAAAAAAATAAAAGTATAGGGACTAGCTTTAACAAATGAAAAATATAGAAAAATTACGTTAAAGGAAATTGAGAAGAGAAGAAAACTGAGGGAGAAGGAGAAGAGAATGAAAAATAAAGAAAAAAAGAAAAAGAAAGTTCAAAGAATATAAAAAGAAAAAAACTTAAATCACTCAAGGAAAAAAATATAGAGACTATTTGTATAATTTAACTTAAATTTTTTGTTTGAAATAATTATTTAATGTTTCACGTTAGCTTGCTGTTATACAGTTGACGACAATTAACGGCCAGTAATTAAAATGTTATAAGATGATAACGTAAGTGATTAAAACGTAACATTTCAAACATAAGTGACTAAAATGTAACATGAGATAAATAAAAGTGACTATTTTGATAGTTTAATTTAAAATTTATTATTTTTATTTTACTTGAGAATAAAACTAATTTTGATAAAATTTGATATAAAACACTTTATGAATGACTAATTTAGTAAAGAGTACAATACATAGTTTAAGAGTAAGACTGTTCTTATAAATTGAAATATTGGGCTGTTCTTATAGATTGAATGTTATGGTGGATGAAAATAAAATATAAAAAATTTATGTTTTGTTTGCTTAGAAAACATTTAAGAAAATGTGTTTGTTGAAAATTTTAAAAAAGATTTTTTAGAAAATGGAATTAAAAATAGATTTAATGATAAATTTGGTCACGTTTGCATGTTTTATTAATATAGTTTTAATAGTATTTTTGAGCCTTTTTTGTTATCAATTTTTTTTTCAAATTGGTTTTCCAATAGATTCAATGAAATTCCCATTAAAAAATTAACGAGGGTAATGTGAAATTTCATATGTACAATATTTTTAATGAGATATAATTATTTACTTAAATAAAATCAAAAGTTGATGGCCAAAAAAAGTTCAAAAATAGAATTAGGATTATTTTGACAAAATATGCAAACATTAGTGACTAAATTCATCATTAAGCCATAAAAATAAGCAAATATTAAAAAAATAGAGTTATTTTATTGTTTTCATTAAAAATGACAGAAGAATTTTTAACTTTAAACTCATAAATGTAAAAATATTTTTTTAAATCATTTTTCAAATATTAAATCTAATACTTTAATATAAATTCATATTTTTATTTTAGATATTATATTTATTTTATAAAAAAATAACACGTTTTACTTGATGAATATAAGTTTTTAATTTTATTTATCAAACATATTAGGTGACATTTTGTTGTTAGTCTTTATATTTTGTGAAATTTGTGGATTTAATTTTTATATTTTAATTTAGTTGTTTTTAGTGTTTGTACTTCTCAAATTTTAAAATTTTAGTTCTTACCAAACAATAAAATTCTTTTTGAAACATAATTGTATTAAAAACCAAAGTAACAAAACAAGAGCAATAAAACAAGTCAACTGAAGCAAAGGCAAGAGCAAAACTAACCCAAGCACACAGACTTACCTTATACATCCCATCCTACACTTTACACTATTATTAGCCTCGGCATTCATAGCATCAAATGATAAAACAATAGAGAGACCATCAGACGGCTTACTCTATTCTGTGGTTCGTATACAATGAAACTACCCGAGCAAGCGAATGAGTAGCTTTATTAGCTTCTTCACGAGTCCAACAAAATGAAAAATGCTGAAAATAAGTAACATTTCGGCAGTTCTGAACCAACAAACCAAACTCAGAGACATCAATATCTTGAGCATGCAAAGAGTTCACTACTCGTAAACAATCTGTCTCAATGTGTTAAGGATATTAGTGTTAGCTTAGCTAAGTTGTTAGTCAAGCTGTTATGAGTAGCAATTCTGTTAGCAAGTTTGTTAGCTAAGCTTGTTAGCTAAGTCTGTTAACTAAGTCTATAAATACTATTTTCCAAATGTACAAAAACAAGTTTTGAAGTCTAAATACATTAATGGAATTTCTTCATTAGATTACCAATATTTCTTCATGGTATCAGTCGCTTGTTGATACTCGGGGATGGCTACTACTCACTCCGCTGACTCCGATTTCAATGAGCATCATGGTGCGGTCTTTCATGGTGATCATGTCATGACGTCGTTTCCTCGGCATGATGTGGTCAAACTTGACGAAGGCACTTTTCTTCAATGGCAGTAACAGATTCGACACATTGTTGCTGGATATGATTTGGTAGGCTTTTTGGATGGCTCTTTTACTGCTCCGCAGAGGTTTGACCAAGGACCAAACAGTGCTCTTCTTGCGAATTCGTCTGCCACGGTCTTCGATCAACAAGATTAGCTTCTTACCTCGTGGCTTCTTTCCACGATCAGCTCTTCATTTTTGTCCTTCTTCACGAATGTACGATCGGTTTCTGACGTGTGGTTGACTACGACAAGTCTGTTTGCGGCCAACACAAGTGCTAAGCAATCTCGGATCCGTCATGAATTGCATTCTCTCAAGAAAGGGAGCCTCTCCATCAAGGGGTATGTTGCGAAAATCAAAGGTCTCTGTGCTCTCTTGGAAGCTTCTGGTTCTCACATCTCAGAGGCAGAGAAAATTGAAATCATGTTTGCAGGATTACCGGCCGAGTTTGATGTTGTTGTGTCCTCTGCGTCTCTCTCCTCCACTCCGTTTCCTTTTCAACGTGTAGTCGATGCCCTCCTCGAGTGTGAGTCTCGTCAGGCGCGAGAGGTCCAAGAGCTCTTATTTGTGACGAATATGGTGGAGAATGTTTCTTCGCAGCTAGTGAAGGGTGTCACTCGTGGTGGTCGACCTCCATCTCGTGGTAGTCGAGGAAGAAGTTTTCGGCCACGTCTACAGTGCTAAATTTGCTTGCGGTTTGGACATATCGCACGAAGGTGCTACAATAGGTACCATCGCGACGACTCTTTGCCGGCAATGGCTCCGGCGTCGCATCAAGTAACTTTAATGGTAGGCTTGTCTCCTGGTTTGCATGATGAGTTTGGAGATGAAGGCTGGTTCTCTCAAAAAAACCGTCGGCCTAGGTTTACACCTAATTCTGGTCAAAATTGTTTTGAATGTGGTCAACAGTACATCGTGGGTCAAAGAGATTTTTTCTCTCATGATGGCAATAGAGGTGTACATGGTGTTAATGAGCAGCCCAATTTGTCAGCACGTGGGCCAGCTATGGGTTATGCGCCTAGGCCTCATGTGCGTCGATCACATGCTTTTGGGCCTGTACATGGCGTTCCTAGGCCGACTACCCCATCCATTCCTATTGAGCCTATTTCTAATAATGTTCAATTTGATCCCTTTATTGGTGTAGGGCCGAATGATGGTCAGCCGAGTGGGATTGTGGTTCCTTGGCGCACCAAACCCTGTGCGCGTGTCTACTCTGGGTTTGATCCTTGCATTGGACTTCCTCGAGTCGGTGACATTCACGCATCTGATTATTTTGATTCCTCTAGGTCTTATGGAAATACTACACAAGTTGGCTCTAATGGTGATGGCACAGACTCGTATATTCTTATGCCAGTTGGCACCTCCTCGTGGTAACCTGACTCTGGTGCTAGTAATTATGTTTGTCGGGATCCTTCGGCTTTGCATGACACTTAACCCGTATTCAGGTACGTCTTCACTCTTAATAGCTGATGGAACGCCTGCTATAATCTCGTCTATTGGTCAGGGGGTATAATTTACGCAGTCTAAACTGCTTTGGTTATCTAATGTTTTGTGTGTTCCGGCAGTACAAAAAAAATTATTATTTGTATCTCAGTTTGCCACTGACAATGGTGTCTTTTTTGAATTCCATTCCACATATTGTGTTATTAAGGACAGCGTGACCCGGGAAGTTTTGCTGAAGGCCATCTTCCTGATGGATTGTACGTGTTTTCCTTACCGGGTACTTCTATTTCAAGCACTATAGCTCCTTCTATTGCTCACGTTGGACTTCAGCGTCGGCCCGATGACAGTGATGTTTTTTCATTGTGGCATAATCACCAGGGCCATCCGTTTACGTCTGTTGTTAAAACTGTTCTGGATAAGTGTAATCTTACATTAAATAATATGTTGCTTGATAGTGTTTGCATTGTTTGTAAAAAAGGCAAATTCCATAAATTGCCATTTTCTGATTCAACTATAGAATATATTGATCCCTTTGCATTAGATGTTTTTGATCTTTGGGGATTGCATCAGTTGCGTGTGATAATAACTGGTATTATGTGTCGTTTATTTATATGTGTACTCAGTTTTGTTGGATTTATTTGGCTCGTCAAAAATCTCAGGCCATAGAATATTTTATTCAATTTCAAAAATTGATCAAGACTCAGTTTGGCAAGACTATCAAACAGTTTCAGAGTGATTGGGGTTGTAAGTATCGAGCATTTACTTCTGTTCTAGCATCTCAAGGGATAGTTCATCGGCTGACTTGTCCATATACCTCGGAACAAAATGGAGTGGCTGAACGTAAACATCGGCACATTATAGATATGGGCCTTACCCTTTTGGCCCAAGAAGATCTCTCTATGGAGTTTTGGGCCTATGCGTTTTGTTGTGCGGTTTATCTCATTAGTCGTCTTCCTACTCTTGTTTTAAATGGACAAACTTCGTATGTCAGAAATGATCAAATTGCATGAAATGGATTATTTTATTATTTAAATTATAATATTGAGTGAAATTATTAATTTAGTTCAAGATTGGGGGAAAACATATTTTAAGGATTAAATTGAAAAGTGTTGAAATTATGGAAAATTTTGATATTTTATAGAGACTGTTATCAATATGTATGAGAATAATAGCTGGAAATAAGGATTAAATTGCAAGAATTTTATTTTCCTGACCCTAAGGATGAAATCTTCATTAATTAAAAGTTTAGGGGCAAAATGGTAATTTTTCCTAGAGCATTAATTAAATGCATTAGAATATGAAATGAATGAAAATGATGATCAAATTTATTTATAAAGATCCGGACGACTCAAATACGAGACTTGATCGTGGAAAAGAAAAGATATCGGATTAATGAAATTATAAACACAAACAAGCAATGAGGTAAGTTTGTGTAACTTGAATTGTATTTTTAAATACTTGAAATATGTGGCTATGTGATGAAAATATGATTTGAATGTTCAATTCATGATAATTGATGAAATATTGATAATACTCGATATAAATTGAAAATAAATCCCGGTTGAATGGAATGGAATTCGATGGATCATTGGAAAAGGAATTGACGATAAAAAGGATCTAGCCTGGATGGGTGATCCTATTCTGATATAGCAAAGCCCTTTATGGATGAGATCCATCATATGATCACTTACCGATTTTTGGGTGTTGCTGCTTTCTGTACTTGCGTCCATTTCAACGGCATAAGTTAGATTTTCAATCACAGTCTTGTATTTTTTAGGGATACGGCATGTGTTCAAATTGCGGATGTTCTTACCAAACCATTTTTGGTGCTGTTGTTTACTCGATTTCAAAAATTTATTCGGGTCTTACATCTGGAGAAGATGGATGAATGTTAAGGATATTAGTGTTAGCTTAGCTAAGTTGTTAGTCAAGTTGTTATGAGTAGCTAAGTCTGTTAGCAAGTTTGTTAGCTAAGTTTGTTAGCTAAGTCTGTTAACTAAGTCTATAAATACTATTTTTCAAATGTACAGAAACAAGTTTTGAAGTCTAAATATATGAATAGAATTTCTTCATTAGATTACCAATATTTCTTCAGGTTTAGAAGGTTGCGCCTCAATCTACGGGGTTGATGTCTGACAATGGCTACTTTTCTTTACCTTATGTCTCTACTGCTCCTTCGGTTGAGGTTCCGTTTGAACAGGCACCTCTGCTGTCTAGTCCAGTCTTTATTGGTGGTAGTGAGGTGATGGATCTTCGTTTACACCTACTATTGATGTTCATTCCATTCCTCTCGGCCCGGAACTCCCCTATGTGTCTGTTTCAAATGCTCATTCCATGATTACTCGGTCAAAGGCGGGTATTTTTAAACCGAAGGTTTTGAATATTGAAGCTATAAAGCCTTCTACGATTGAGGAAGCGTTCTCTACATCTGAGTGGCGTGTTGCGGCTTAAGCTGAATATAATGCCCTTATTCGCAACTCTACCTGGGAGCTTATTCCGCTAATGCCAAATCGCAATGTTATCGGATGTAAATGGCTTTTCAAGGTCAAGAAAAATCCTGATGGCACTATTGATCGACGTAAGGCTCAGTTAGTTGCCAAAGGTTGTTCTCAAGTTCCTGGGTGCAACTTCAAGGAAACATTCAGTCCGGTGGTGAAACCTACCACTATCCGGGTTATTTTGTCCATTACTGTCTCCAGAAGATGGCCTCTTCATTAGGTCGATGTCAATAATACTTTTTTAAATGGTGATCTAGATAATGAAGTGTTGATGCAGCAACCTCCAGGTTATGTTCAGTATAGTTCAGATGGACAACTTCTAGTGTGTTGTCTCAAGAAAGCGTTGTATGGTATTCGTCAGGCTCCTCGTGTCTAGTTTGAAAAGCTGAAGCAATTTCTTATCTCGGTTGGATTTGTTGGTTTGAAGTCTGATGCGTCTTTGTTTATTCGGGTACACTCTATGTGCTTGTGCACGTCAATGATATTATTATAACTGGGAGCATGTCTTCTTCTATTTTTTAAATAATGAATTCTCGCTTAAGGATATGGGTGATCTCCATTATTTCCTTGAGATTGAAGTTTCTCGCTCCTCCTCCGGATGTCTTCATCTGTGTCAAAAAAAATATATACGGGATCTTCTTGGCCGAACTTCGATGACCAATTGAGGTGTGTTCATACGCCAATAGTTGGCTCGACTATTATGTCCAAAGATGATAGCGATCCTCTAACGGATCCAATTGAGTATAGGAGTCTTGCTGGTGCATTATAATATGTTGTTCTTACTCGGCCCGACATTGCGGTGCGGTAAACAGGATCTGTCAGTTCATGCATAATCTTACAACTATTCGTATAATTGTTTTAAAGAGGATTTTACATTACTTATGCGGTACACTTGATTTTGGAATTATTTTTCGCCCATTTGATTGGTTATCTTTAGTTGGGTATGTTGATGCCAACTAGGGTTGGATTTTGATGATCGGTGCTCCACCTTCGGCTATTGCATCTTTCTTGGTCACACTCCCGTGTCTTGGTGTTCCAAGAAATAGCAGGTGGTTTCCCGGTCCACAGCTGAAGCTGAATATAGGAGTCTTGCTGCAGCCACTAGTGATGTTACTTGGTTACTGTCGTTACTTACAGAGTTCCAGGTTATGTTTGATGATACTCCTCATATTTGGTGTGATAGCTCCAGTGCAGTTATAGTTGCGGCCAATCTTGTGTTACATTCAAAATTCAAATACGTTGAGCTCGATCTATTTTTTGTTCGTGAAAAGGTTGCTGAGGGCTCCATTATGGTTGGTGAGGTATCTGCGTGTAATCAGATTGCGGATGTTCTTACCAAGCCACTTTCGGTGCTATTGTTTACTCGATTTTGAAAATTTCTTCGGGTCTTACCTCTGGAGAAGATGGATGAATGTTAAGGATATTAGTGTTAGCTTAGCTAAGTTGTTAGTCAAGCTGTTATGAGTAGTTAAGTTTGTTAGCAAGTTTGTTAGCTAAGTTTGTTAGCTAAGTCTGTTAACTAAGTCTATAAATACTATTTTCCAAATGTACAGAAACAAGTTTTGAAGTCTAACTACATGAATGGAATTTATTCATTAGATTACCAATATTTCTTCACAATGATAGTCTAATCAAGTCGTAAACCTTTGAGCCATGATAGAACCTTCTGAATGGCCAACGCTTCACCAAAATGGGGCTCCATAGTCGTGGTCACATAACTGGAATAGGCCATAACAAACTGACTAGTATCATTTCTAAGAACAGCAGCTAAAGACATCGAATCTGAATTTGAAAAAGTTGCAGCACCTACATTACACTTCAGTTAGCCTCACTGGGGTTTAGACCATCGAACAACCTCGAGAATGGTTAGATTTCTCGGTACTCAAGTATTACCAAAAATCTGACGAGTCTCATACCAATACTGTGAAAATGTTGCAGGCTTGCAGCTGAGTACACAATATGAGCAACTGAGACATCTTTCTGTCGCCACGTACAAAGGTTGCGACAGAACCAAATGAATCAGATTAGAGTAAGTGATCGATCCTTCCTCGCCTCGTCCTGTAAATTGACACAAGCCATGATAAAATCCCTACACAAAAAAGGAGCCTGTAGGCCAGCAAGCTGTCACACTTCTTAGGCTTTAGTACAATAAAAAGGAATGTGCTCCATATTTTCTAATGACCCACATCTATAATAGTTTGGGATAACATTTAAATCTTTAGCAGGAAGTCATTCCCTGTATGTAACAAACTGTCTCATGCATCGCCATGCAAACTCACGTACTTTCAAGGGTATGAAATTGTTCCAAATTTTCAAGCAAGACCCCTTAATCATATTAAGTTAAACATCAAAAACATCTTGAAGCGCAACTCTATAGCCAATCTTGATACTATACTTCCCATCGGTGTTGAAATGCCATACCATACAATTCGGCGACTTCACTAGGTTGACAGGAAACTTCATAATTCGAGCTGAATCAGGTGTAAGGATACCAATGATAAACTCCTCCTCCCAAGTCAGTCTACCACTATTAAATAGCTCCTTCACTTTCAAGTCCATGTCAGGTAGTGGCATCAATTGGACAAAAAAACCGCTATTCTCACATAGTCAATGATCATTAAAAACTTCAATAGTCACTCCGTCCCCACTCTCCATCGAGATCCCCTGTTAACAAGTCCCTTTTCTGCACAAATACTTCGCCAAACATATGATGGGTTTCTGCCCTCTGACGCTTCAATAAAAAAACAGTAAGGGAAATACTTAGCTTTGAAATAATGGCTTGACAAAGAATTCAGATTCGAAAGAAGGCACCACCACTCCTGCTTCCCAAGTAAAGCAAGATTAAAACAACGCAAATTATGAAAGCCCATACCACCACCCTTTTTTGGCACACATAACTTATCCCATGAAGCCCAATGAAGTTTCCTATTGTCTGACCCATCCGCTCTCCACCAAAAAGAATCATAATTCTTTGTGAAGTGTCACTCATGGTAACTGGTGTAAAAAAAAGCCCACACAAAACACCGGCCATGCTTGGGCCACATTCTTGATAACTACCTCCTTGCCTAGCTTAGACAGAAAACTGTTCTTACAGCTAAAAATACACTTACAAAGCTTCTCCTTAATAAACGTGAAAACTTGACTCGTATTTCTCCCCACAAAAGAAGGATGTCCAAGGTATCGTTCATGGTTCAAAGGCACCAAAACCCTCAAAATCGAACAAAGCAATGCCCAAACACTAGATACAACATTAGAGCTGAACATGATCATAGACTTATGAAAATTAACTGCTTACCCCGATGCTTCCTTGTACTAACAGAGAATATCCTTAATATTACAGGCCTCCCACTCTGTCGCCTGAAAAAAAATATCATCCGCGAGAAACATATGAGATATGCTCGGACCCTTTCGAAAAATAGAAACACCATGAATATCACCCCTCGCTTTGACCCTAGAAGAAGATAACTAAGACCCTCTGTACAAATAATACAAAAATAAGGGGAAAGAGGATCACCTTGTCCCGGTCCTCTATGCGGTAGAATTGGACCAACCTCGCTACCATTGAAAGAAATCGAGTATTGGACTGTTGTGACACAGAGCATAATCAATTTAACCCATTCCACACTGAAATCCAAATTAAGTAGAATATATTTTAGGAAGCCCCAATAGACCCTATCATGGGCCTTGCTAACATCGAGCTTAAGCGCAACCTCGCCTTTATTTCCTCTACTCTTGTTCCTCATATGATGGATCAACTCAAAAACCACCATGACATTGTCAGTGATTAAACGACCTGGAACAAAGTCGATTGCATCTTAGAGATGATTCTTGGTAGAATAACCTTCAATCTGTTTGCAAGGACCTTAGCAACTATCTTATACATTACACAGGGAAATTCGGCGTAAATCAATCATATAGGTCGGTTTGTCTTTCTTAGGAATCATCACCAAAATTATATTATTTAGAGAATTGAGAAACTCACAATTCTGAAGCCAAGAACAACATTAAGTGAAGATATCATCCCCAATAGTCTATCAACACTATTGAATAAAAGCCAGACTTATACCGTCAAAACCCGACGCCTTGTCCGAGTGCATACTAAACACAGTATCTCTAAGTTCATGAATGTTGAATGACGCCATAAGCTGAACATTATCCTCATTTGTCACACAAAGCTGCAAAGCATCAAACTTAGCAAAGCCAAAGCCGCTAGAAATAGAAAAAAGATTAACGAAGTAATGATGAACAATAGAGCATATCCCGTTATGATCAGTACATGGCCTCCCATCAGAATCTAACAACATTGGGATATAATTACCACATCTCCTCTTTGGAAGCCTGTGCATGGAAAATCTAGTATTTTCTTTCCCATGTTGCTTTCCCACGTCTCCTTAGACAGCCATGAATTCTCAAACCGAAACTTCGAAACCGCGACCATGAAAAGATACATCCACCACCAACTTAATTGGGGCTATGATCCGAATAAGACATGACAAGATTAAACAATGGGTGCCTAGGAAACAAATCAATCCAACCAGAATTCAAGAAAGCTCGGTCCAATCTCTCCATTACAAACAAGTTTCTGCTCCTCCCTCTCTTTCAAGAAAACCTAAATCCAGATAGAGGAACCTCACTAAGTTGACCATCCGAAATACACTAACGAAAACCATCTAACCACTGAGTTGGATAATCCGCTCCACCAAACTTATCATTGATTGACAATAGATTATTGAAATCCCCCATGCAAATTCACGGGTAATTAGACGCATTTGCTGAAGTTCTCAAAAGATTCCAACTTGCTAACTTGCGAGATGATTCCGAAAGGCCGTAAAATCCAGCAAAGCGCCATTTAGGATGATCAAGTTCTTCAATTAAAACATCAACATGATTGTTTGAGTAACCAATAATACGAGCATTATCAGAAGAGTGCCAAAGAAATGCCAAACCTCAAATACGACCAACCCTACCTACACAGAAACAATTACCAAAACGAAGATTAGCCTTTATTTCTTCCATTTTCGCTGAAGAAAACAAAGTTTCCATTAAAAACAAAAACCTAGACTTATTAGTAACTACAAGATGACAAAACTGTGCTTGGGATTGATTAAATTTACATTCACCAAGGTTAAATTCATTAAGTTTTGTTATTTTTTTAAAATATGATGCAATAATATAAAGTTAATATGGAATAATAATTTTTATTTGTGTCAAAACTAAAATTTTAAAATTCGAAAAATAAAAAAACTTAAAATGATTCAATTGAAGAATATTGATTAAATTTACAACTATAAATATAATACAATATTACTAATTTATTTCAACCAGCTTTTTAAGTTAAAATTTAAAGAAACATGTCAAATTAAAAAAATGAATTAAATCTATAATTTTTACAAATTACTGAACAAATATAAATACTTGAGTTTTTGACCTGGAAATTTATGAACATCTTTTTTTGATAAACTGTAACTTCTAACATTTTAGAAAAATCTGAAAAAGAATTTTTCGGTGAACAGGGGTAAGGTTTTAACAGCAACACGATTAACACAACTCGAATTTAGACCATACTTTGAGCGATAAATACCCTAACCAGCAGATTAACACAAAGGGTTTAAAAAAAACACTTTGAAATACTTACTACACCTATATTCAATAAATTTTGTTTAAATTTATAATAGTCATTAACGTAATTAAATTGTTATATTTTAGTCACTTTCCATTAAAGAGAAAGATGTTTCACATTAATTCAAAGGATTAATAATTAATTTGAATCTTGAAATATAGTTAAAATAATATTTTTAACATTTTTCCAATAATAACTCTAAAAAATAAAAAAAACTTAAAATATAATTAAATTATTTTTAGATATAAAGATAAATAAAATTTAATAAAAATTCTAAAAATTGTTAACAAAATATAAACAAATTTTCAAATAATAAATTATAAAATCATTATTAAACAATTATGTTAGCAATCTAAGTAGCTAGTAAACAAAAATGGGCCCAACTCACTAAATCATCCGAATGTATTTTGGCAGTTATAATGATGGAAATTCAGAACCATCATTTCACCAGTTTTCATCCCCACTTTTACTGTTACTGGTAGGGTTGAAAAACATAAGAAAATCGAATACCAACTTTCGGTTGAATCTGATTTGGTTTGGTTTTTATTGAATTTCATACAGTATGATATTAAAGTAAATTTTAAAAAATAAATCATCCAGTTTTTTAGCAAACCAAAACATTTCCCATTGGATTCGGTTTGGTTTTCTTAAAAATCTCAAATCAAATTATTGTACATCAATCACATTTCTTTTTTTCAAAGTTTAACCATTAATCACATGATAAATTCACTTATATATTTATACATCCCGTAAAAAATAAGTAAATTAGTCTTTTTATATTAGATTAAAATACAAATTTATCCTTTATTTTAAATTTTTTATCAATTTTTACGGTTGAAAATTGCCAAACAGTTTCATATGACGTGTCATATGTACCACATTCTAATGTAAAGGAATCAATTTTTAATATAAAGACTCTTTTTTTTATATAACGTACATGGATTAATTTACTTATTTTAAGTAGAGAGAACAAAATGCAATTTGACTCCTAAAATAAAAACTTTCATGGTACTTTCCTACATATCTAAATGAGCCAGAATGTTTCAACATTTCCTACTATGTAAATAAAGAATAATCAAGTTAAAAGTTGAACAAAAATCGAAAGCTTTTTCAAAGATTCTTATAAGGTTTGTTTGGATAGTATAAGTAATTGAATAAAAATGTAATTATTAGGATAATAATTATATTTTTGTAATTATAAAGAATTGTAATTTCCTAAATGTGTTTAACTGACATAGTGTAATTACATCGTAATTCTTTATGTCATATTTGGTATTACAATTCGTAATTACACAATTATATAATTTATATTTTTAAAAAAATATTAATTACCATAAAAATATTAGTACGATGAAAAATAATTTCTAAACAAGTAACAAAAATTAAAATCAAATCATTATATATATTATGTTGTCTAAAAAAATAGATGATAATACGATTAGTAATAAAAATATCAAGAAAAATAAACAGCTATATGCAATTTTATCTAATTGCATATTTGTTGGGTTATTCCATATTTAATATTTAACATATGTTTCTTATCATTATCTGTAAGTCCTTAACTGAGTTTATCATCATTTGGATTTGAATTTGTATAATTAAGATTATCAAGATCTTTTTCTTCCATGTACTCTTCAAAGTCCATGGATCATCTCAATTCTACCTATAATTGAAGTTATAAAATATGCAACACGCTAGTATGATCAACATTTTTTTTATGCCATACTAAGGTAATGTTAATATGAGAAATATTTTTTTGATACAATAATAGGGGTGAGGGATGGGAGTAATACAGTTCGAACCCTTGCCAAATAGGTGTTTGACAAGAGCTTTAACATTTTCTATTTGCATTCTTAACCACATTTTGAAGTCTTGAATGTGTCAAATTAAAGAGTTTGCGAGTTGTATGCGGTGCTTGTGTCTAGCACCATTCTCTCAAATGGTATTGTACACCACGATATAGTGTAAGAAAATCTTTTCTATTTGCATAATTAGCATTGATCTTATAATATTTAAGTTTGTAGTTCAAATAATATGTAGCTTTAATTATAAAAACTTATATAAACTTGATTTGAATAAATACTTTTGTTAGGTTATATCCATTTTTATAATATATAAATTAAGTCAAAATAATATAATATTTATAATATTTAATCTTTATAAAAAAATTTATAAATTGCCCAAAACTTGTATAACACGTCTAAAAAATAATATAATTTTACCCCAAAATTTGAATGTTTATTTGTGGGATTCTATAGTAATTAAGTTTCTATATCTGTGGTTCTATGCACTGCTTATGTGTTCAAGATCAGAAGTTTGAGTTGCCCCTTTAGAAGTTTTGCTAATTCAATTTTAATTAATCTCTGCTCTTGGGCCGCTGACTTAAATTTAATTCAGTATAAATTTGTGTCAAGAATGAGCTTGCTAGTTTAATAGTTAATTTATGTATACTTTTTGGTCCTATGTTCGAGTCTCGACGTATGCATTATGTAATGTTTTTACTTAATGTTGGAATTTTGATCGGTGGTTAGCTTAATTAAAATATCCTATTCCTTTTCATTACCATTTTTTCCCTTTTCTTCTTTCTTTTTTTTTGTCTCTTTCTTTTTGTTCTTTTCCCTTCTTTTCTTCATCCAATTGTTGTGTGGTTTGCACGTTTTGTCTGCCAATGTTGTCGAGTAAGTACATGTGTCCTTATTGCCAATTACATCAATTGCATGAATTTTGTTAATCGTAGAACTTTTGTTATACGGTAGTTCGTTCGTTTCTGTCAGAGTTGTTTCCAACTTGATTTGTTTAAATCTTATTTTAAGCGATCGTTTGGTTTCTTTTAGTCAAGGATATTGAAAGCAACGATCCTCAGTGTAAGAACTCGAGTAATCGTTGTTGATTTTGTTAGTAAGTCTGGAATTGTTGAAGGGTTTGCGTCGAAACTTTTGACATAGTTTTCTACGCATAATGGGGTATTGTTGTCAATTAAACTGTTTAGTTGTGTTATTGAATGGTCATTTTAAGCTTCAGAAGTATTCTACGTGGCTCCTACTTCAAAACTACTTCAGGTGCATACCGAAAAACCCAAGTTTTTGCGAATTTTGGATGTTGGAAAACATGGTTGTCGATGGCTGTGTGGCAGGTCGTGTAAGTCACACGACCGTATGGCAGGCCGTGTGGTAGGCCATGTAACTCACTGTCTACCAAATACGAGCTAAACGGGAAAGGGACATAGGCGTATGTCCAGGCCGTCTATGGTCAGCTTAGTGCAAGGTTCACCCAAGCCAAGGACACGGACATGTGTTTAGGCCGTATAACTCACTGATTACAAGATAAGGATCACACGAGTTAGGGACACGGGCATGTGACTTATAGTTCTATTAGAAATCATATGAGTCAAAGACACGAGCATGTGTCCAGGCCGTGTGACTCACTATTTGCAATTTAGGACCACACGGACAGATGACATGGGTGTGTGTTAGGCCGTGAGAAACACGGGTAGGCACATGAGCGTGTGCCATACCGTGTGATGTCATACGAGCTAGTTGTTTAGGCCGCATTAAACTACACGGGTATGTAGATCAAATCCAAAATTTATCTCTGAGGCCGTAAGCATTTCCTAACATGAACGTAAACCTTTCGTAGTGTACTTATGATCTGTATTAGACTGTATGAGTTGTTATATGATAATTTAAGACTGAGCTGTGAGTATATAAATGGATACTGATTGTGATGACTATTGGTGATATTAATCTGTACCATCTAACTATGAATTGAATCTGAATGATTGTGCGTACGTTCTTAACATTTGTAATCTGCATTTACATTGGGTGAGAATTATGTAAAAGAGAAAATGGTCTGTTATGATTCAGTGGCTAAGTCGCAATTTATATGTGAATCTGGCATTTTATTGTAATTTGATTTGGCAGGTGGTCTACAATCATATTGAATGTGTCGAACTGACACTATATGGTGTGTAGGGCTGGAGGAGTATTAAACTCCCTTATCGGTGTGTTGGGTTGGTTAGAGATTGTGTATAGTGGATGGGGGTAGGAATATCTGCATCTATTTCTGATCTATTTTGTATCTGAACTGGAATTGTTCTGCCATTCAACTGATGTGTAAAATTGTACTAGATAATCTCTGATTCTGGATGAAACTTGAGTTTAGGAATTTATTATTATAATTGTTCCTCTAATTGAATCTATATTGGCTATACACTGAGTTCTTTACTCATTTTTTTGTTGACTAAATTTCAGGTAACTCACAGTCTTGATCGGGTCGACGTAGTGGAAGCTCGGTCAATCTGCTTTACCAATCATTTATTTATATTTTTAGTAATTTTAGTATTTCTTCGTATTATGACTTTTTAAGATTGTTGATTTATCGACTGGGTTTTATGATGGTTATAATCAGTCAGATGGGTTTTTAATTGTGTTTATATAAGTTGGTTTCTCAGAAACGTTAATGTAACTCTTTGGACTTGGCTTTGATGTCTAGACCGGGTTTGGGGTGTTACATTTAGTGGCATCAGAGCCAAGTTCATCAACACTCGGACTATGTTTTGGGCTTATAATGTGTGTCAAAAGATAGTTAAATGAAAATAGGATATCTAATCATTCTGAAAACTGATTTTTATAAATGTTCGAGCCTCTAATGCCAAACCTATAAGTATTTCTATTTCATTATCGTGACTAGTGGGAAAAACTATAGTGATTAAACTGTTATCTGGTTAAATACTATGATTTGAACTAGTATGAGCATTATGTTAAAACTCTGAACTAATTTGTGCATTCTAACATTGTAAATAAACTGACATTATGAGTTCGCGCGGTAATTGTGGATGTGGGTCTCGTGAGCGTTGTAAATGCTGTGGAGGAGCTCGAGCGAAGTCATCCTCTATGGACAGTATGACCAATCTGGAGACCAGTTAGACATTTGGTAGTCCTACTATTGAGACAAGGTCCCAGATTTCGACGGATGGGGACGGTGCACTGTTACTATTAGAGACCACACGGGTCAGAGACATGGGTGTGTGTCTAAGTTGTGTGACTCAATATTTACGATTTAGAACCACGCCGGGAGATGACACAAGTGTGTGCCAGGCCGTGTGGGGTCATACAAGGTAGTTGTTTAGGCCGCATGGAACCATACAGGTTTGTGGGTCAGATTTAGAATTTATCTCTAAAGCCATAAGCGTTGCCTAACGCGAATGTAGGCCTTCCGTAGTGTACTTATGATTTGTATTAGACCGTATGAGTTGCTATCTGATAATCTGAGACTAAGCTATGAGTATATAAAAGGATACTGATTGTGATGACTGCTGATGATATTGATTTGTACCATTTGACTATGAATTGAATTAGAATGGTTTTGCGTACATTCTTGACATCTGTAATTTGCATTTGCATTGGGTGGGAATTGTGTAAAGGAGGAAGTGATCTGTTTTGATTCAGCGGCTAAGCCGTAATTTATATGTGAATCTGGCGTTTTAATGCAATTTGATCTGGCAGCTGGTCTGCAATCACATTGAATGTGTCGAACTGACACTATATGATGTGTAGGGCTGGAGGGGTATTAAACTCCCTTATCGGTGTGTTGGGTTGGTCAGAGATAGTGCGTAACGGATGGGGGTAGGAATAGCTGGATATGTTTTTTATCTATTCTGTATCTGAACAGGAATTGTTCTGCCATTCAATTGATGTGTAAAACTGTACTGGATAATATTTGATTCTGGATGAAACTTGAGTTTAGGAATTTATTATTATAATTGTGCCTCTAATCAAATCTATATTGGTTATACACTGAGTTCTCTACTCATTTTGTTGTTGACTGAATTTCAGCTAACTCACAGTCTTGATTAGGTCGGCGTAGTGGAAGCTCGGTCAATCTGCTTTACCACCCATTTATTTATATTATTAGTAAATTCAATATTTCTTCGTATTATGACTTTTTAAGATTGTTGATTTATCAACTGGGTTTTATGATGGTTATAATCTGTCAGACGGGTTTTTAATTGTGTTTATATAAGTTGGTTTCCAGCAACGTTAATGTAACTTTTTGGACTTGACCTTGACGCCTAGACCGAGTTTGGGGTGTTACAATAACATTTTTTATGAATATATATTATTTCTATAATATATAATATGGACACATAAATAAGTTATGTACATATCTTGTCATAAAAATTTATGAATAAATATATTATATAACTTTTATATCATGTAAATTATTTTTTATAATAAACTTTTTGGCCATAACTTTAAATATGTTTTAGGATTTAAATATTATAACTTTATAAAATACAAAATTATATTTATAATTATTTTTTAGGATTTATAACATATGAAATTTTTTTGACAAACTCATCCTAGAGGTGATCATGAGCCGGGCTGGGCCGGGCCGGGCTCAACCAAAAATTTAGGCCCATACATTGGGATCGGGCCGGGCCGGGCTGGGCTAAAAAATAGGCTTAAAATTTTGCCCAAGCCCAACCCAAATAAAAATACTAAAACCCGGGACCGGCCCGGCCCGCCCGTATTTATTTTTATATTATTTTATATAATTTTTAAATATATATAACACATCAAAAATACTAAAAAAATCAAAATAAATATTTTCCAACAAATTGAAAATAAATTTTAAAAAATATGTAGAATTAAATAACACTAAGATAGATGCAACTTAACAAGCAAATACCTCTAAAATAATAATAAAATTAACAAATGTCTTTAAAATAATAACAAAATTAATAATAAAATAAATTTTATACAATATCCAAATAATAACAACAAAATAGGAGCAACTAATAGTAATATGGTAGCAAAATAGGGAAAAAATAACATTCAAAAACAAAACAAAAAAAAAAGCAAAATTTTTTTGTCATTTAGTGAATTCGGGCCGGGCCGGGCCGGGTACGGGCCAAAAATACCTTACTCGAGGCTGGGCCCATTTTTTAAACGGGTCTCTTTTTTTATCCAAGCCCATTTTTCAGGCCTATATTTTTGCCAAAATCCTTCCACATTTCGAGCGGGCCTTCATGAGCAGGTCTAACTCATCCTAAACACTAACTTTTATAAAAATAATTTTTAAAAATTAAATTTGAGAGTAAATATATTGATAATTATTCTAATTCTTACCCATCAAGAATTGAAAAATATATTGGGTGTTTCGATTACACTTAATTTAGTAGAAGTCATCAATTACAGTAGAGAGTAAATACACAGATAATTACTCCAGTTCTTGCAACTACCGCCATTTCTCGGGGCGTTGGGTAGGACCTTCCATTGAACTTCCCCATGATATCTGCATTTACCGTGCTTGATTTTGGTTCAGGTCACTAGTGTCCTTGTTCACCATCCAACCCATTTGTATTGGATCAATAAATAAATACTATGTTTACTTGGTCAACACCTCTATGAAGAAACTCCAATCACTCTCGTAACTGATTGTTTAATAATATTTTTAGAGTGTTTATTGATTTTAATTATTTTATATTTGAAATATTTGTTTTATTTATTTAGAATTATTGTTGTTAAAAATATTAAAATAATATTTTAGTCATAATTCATGATGAAAATAGTTATTAATCCTTTAAGATAAGATGTCATGTTGCCACAAAAGTTAACGGACAAGTAATTAAAATGTAACAACTCGATAATTTTACTGATTATAGGGTAAATTTTGAACATTAAATAATTAAAATGTACTTTTAAACAAAGTTAAAGGACTGTAATAAATTTATTTATTTATTTATTAGTTTTTCAAAATGGAAACGTAATCAAATGGGAAGAAATACCGAAAATTAAAGCTCAAATATCCTTGGGTGAAATAAGATTTGGATTCAGATTTTAGTGTTTGTTAGTAGTTGTTATTGTTTTGGAGGAGGTAAAAATGGTTTTCAATCTCAGTATAGAAGAAACCTTCAAGTATGACAAAAAGTAATTTACCTGCTTTGACAAATCTAATACTTAGGAGAGAAAAAAAGGGGTTCATCGAAGAATAAATGGTGGGTGTCAAAGCACCGCCCCTTCTTGTGGTCCATTCGGAGGTTGAGACTTGAGAAAGCAACCAAAAGCAAAGCATCAGAAAAATATGAAAGGAAAGATTTTCTATGATCAGTCCGACCAAATCCATTGCGAAAGCTATGCAAAGGCCTTTGTACAAAGTGGAGAATTGAAGGAAGCTATAGTCATCCCTCACTGCTCCCTACTCCCGATTCAGATGCTTATTCTTGGGTTTTCTTTTTTTCTTTGTTTTGTTATTTTGGGGGCCCCTTAAACTGGAACAGAATCAAAGTTGAAGCAGTTGTTGTTCGGCATACGATATTATCAGTAAAATTGATTATACTGCTAATGTGGGCACCTCTATATTTAGTACTAGTCTTCTCTCTCTATTTTTCACCTCTATATTGCTAATGTGGGCACCGGCATGTAGAAACAACGACAAAAACAGCAGCATAGCCTTGAGATCACCATCTTAACCCTAAAATATCTATGGAGGAAGTTTGGGGAGATATTAGCCTAGCTTCTCTAAATGATCACCCAGCAGTCACTCCCACCGCCAACCCCCCTTCTTTTCCTAGCGTGATCCTTCAAGACTTTTTGGCTATACCCATCAACAAAGAAATGCCTCCAACAGCAAGATCAGATTGTGGCACATTCCTTGCTGAAGAAACCACCCTTTTTGGGTCTCTACCACCCACTCCTGCCACTTTATTCACCTTGAATGCAAGATCCATCGCAAGTGTGGCAGTCAAAGCTCCTACTCCATCTTTCCCTTCTTCTTGCAGAAAGAAGGGTCAAGAAAATGAAGAAAACTCCGATGATCCACGGCATAAGCGCAAAATTAAGAATAGAGAATCCGCTGCTCGGTCAAGAGCAAGAAAACAGGTCAATGAATCTGTTTCACTCTCAAACAGAACTAGTATATGAATTGTATTAAGCTAGTTCTGTAGAAAAATTGAATATTTCTTATGTCGTTTCCTTCGAGAATTGAGAGTTCCTTTGGATTTGGAGTGCCTCAGGCTTACACAAATGAGTTAGAGCTTGAAGTTGCTCGTTTACTGGAAGAAAATGCTAAGCTTAGAAGGCAACAAGACAAGGTATTAATATATCAAATTTGCCCATGTGTAGTTATAAATATAATCTTATTGTTTCCAAAGGAATAGGTTGATTAACTGGGTTGTTGTTTACGCAGTTACTGGCATCCCCACGTCAGATTCCAAAAAGGAATACTCTATGTAGAACTTTAACAGCGCCCTTTTGAGAAGTAAGAAGGCAGCCATTTTCTTCTTTAGTCAATATCCTTTTTTCTTCTTTCCCTTCTTCCAGCAGCTGACTTAGTTATAAATTGTCCATTAGTGGAAACGCAGATTCTCTTAAATGGGCTAAAGTTGGCCACGAAATCCAAGATATTTGGGTGGTTAATATTGCCATCCGTCACTCTCAACTGCTTGTCAAGACCAGGATTAAAACAACTAAAAAGAAGGGGCTGTTTTGGTATCCCAAGCAGATGGTGGATGTTTCTATATCTATATTTTATATATTATTTGGCTATTTGCTTGAAACAAATCCTTGTCTTTTCTAGGCATTTTGTTTATGTTTGGTTTGTTTTGGTTTGTAAACAACGAGGGAAAAGATGGAATTGCTTAAAGTGGAACTAGGAAAAGAATGGTGGTGGGTATCTTTCAATAATTTTATCTTGCCTAACTCTTATCTACATTGTCCTTTCCCATTCTTAAATCGGGTTCTTTATAACAAAGAAATTATAATTACACAAAACTAAACTAACCCATATTAGTTTATTATCATTAGTTTATACTAATTAAAGCCTCAACTAGTATAACTAAATGAAGAAGACAATAAGCCCAACATCAGTGGAAAGGAAGGATGCTGGCAGACCACATTTTCAGAACCTCAGCTTTGAACTTGGACCTGTAACAATCCAATATTCTAATTTATCTAAAATAACTTTTCTAATTTAGTACATTTTCTAAAAATTGTTTTTAATGAAACAAATATATATTCAAGATTTTCTTATTTTTTCATCATTTAATAGAGTTTATTTTATAACTATAAATTTATAATTTATATTATTCTTTGTAAAATAAATACAACATAAATATACTTATTATAAAATATTATAGTGCTATTTCTTTCTAACAATCGAAATTTATTTTATAATAAGAAAATATTTTGTAATAATCAATTTCATATATAAACTTAATAATGAATAATACTTAACTAAAACTTAATTCAAATCACATATATTACATATATGAGAGTACATATTGACATATTAAAGTTGTAAGGGATAAATGAAGCTAAACATTATTTAAACAAAAACTTAAATTTATATAATTAAAATATTCATATGTTTATGCTAGGTTAAAATATGTCATAAGTCCTTGTACTCTTCATAAATTTAAAATTTAGTCCATGTGCTTTTATTTTTAGGTTAATCCTACATTTTAGATATCAAAATTCAGGTTCAGCTGTTATCATTATGAAAATATTTTGTTAAATTCATGTTCATTATAACGTCATTTTTTAGTTATATGAATACCGAGTATTTTTTATTTAAAAATGTGACATCAACAAAACTGAAAAAAAAATTAAAAATGTTAACAATTGGACTTGAATTTCAAATTTGAAAAGTAGAGGGACAAAATTCTAAATTTGTGAAGAGTACATAGTCTTATGGCATATTTTAACATTTATACTACAAAACATTTATTATTAATATATTTATAATTGTAATAAATATTTATTATGAAAATATTTATTTTGAATATTTTTCAATAATATATGAAGAATATTATTTAAATTTTTATTTTTAAAATTTATTATTAAGATAAAATTGAAATATTGAATAACTTAAAATAATAAATTATATTAATAATTTATTATATGATTAGATATAGATAATTAAATATGTAAGTTTAATAATATTGAAAATTATAATATTTTATATTAATATTTAATAGTTTTAAATATTCTTTTTAAAAGTAAAAAATTTATTATTAATATAATAATATTAAGCTTGATTTAAGTTAATTTTTATATAAAATAAAATTATGCATAAAGGAGCTTATGCTTTTCGAAAGTGTAAGTCTATAACACCCCACACCCGACCTAGAGGTTAAGACCTGAGTGTGTAGGTGACATTGATAAATTTGAAACTTTACCCCTTTTTTCCCGTAACACATCTTATTTTGGAAATAAAAAATTTAGAAAACGAATAGTCAGAAAATAATAATTTTTAGCTAAACCTTTTTGTATTCTTTAGAAAAATCTCATACTCGAAAATACTTACGTATAGTAAAATCTCTTAATCACTTTCTTAATTAGCAGCATAAAACTGTCGGAGTATTAGTTTTGAAAACCAAACTCTAATTTGTTAGTTTTTATGACTTTGCAATTTTACGTTAAAAACTTCTAAAAACCATCGAACAGAACAAAAACCACAAACAAAGTCCAATACGTATTTACAACCCAAAATAATTAAAAACGCAAACCATTTTATTTAATAATCTGAGAACACAATCTAAGCTCTCACACGCCGTCTGATTCTAAACTTGCTGGTTACCTGAGAGAAAAATAAACAAAGAGTGAGCTTACGAGCTCAGTGTGTAACACATCCCTATCAATAAATCAGAAACACATACATAAATAGATATGTTTTCAAATACAAATTCAAACATATTCTCATATACAGAATCGGATGTATTTTCATAAT
The DNA here is from genome assembly GCF_007990345.1 of Gossypium hirsutum. Taxonomy (NCBI): domain Eukaryota; kingdom Viridiplantae; phylum Streptophyta; class Magnoliopsida; order Malvales; family Malvaceae; genus Gossypium; species Gossypium hirsutum. Next base: position 21,526,517 of record NC_053424.1, read on the forward strand.
CAAATACAAATGCATATACAGATTTAGATACAAATGCAGACACAGATATAGATGTAGTCATAGATCCTACCTCCATCCACTACACACCAACTCCGTCTAACCAATCACACCAATTAGGACTACAAGAGTTCATCCATTCAATCACACCAGGTCGTGGTGGTATGCCACATATAAGTTCAGCTAAGCTGCAAAACAGAAATGTTGTGGTAAACCGCCAGAGTCAAATATAAGTGGTCGAACCACTATAACTACAGTCAAACTACCATAACAGATATTGCAGACACACTGCCAGAAGATGCAATAATACTGCTAGAATCATACTTCCTCTATTACATATCATATCTCACCCTAATGCATATGCAAATACTAACAGATATCAGGTGCACATATGACCTACATGTTTTTCAAATCAGAACATGCTAACAAAATTATCAAATTACAGATCATATACAAATTTCACATTTTAAACATGCTTAAAATTGAAACACATACACTATCCATATCACATACAATAGAAAAATATCAGATTGCATATTTTAGAGTCATATTTAAGCCAAACAGACCCCACGAGAGGTCTAATTACAAATTTCAGAGTCAAACGGGCCTAGGTGAAAATTTTCAGAAAATGGGTTCACACCTCCATGTGGCCCACACGGCCCAACCCATATGGTCCACATGGTCTGGAACACGATCTATCACATGTTCGTATGACCCACATGCCCGTGTGGGCCACACGATTCACATAATTATCCCGTGTGACACACACGGTCGTGTGACACCGACTGTGCAGTTTTCGGCTTCACGTCGTTTGCTTTTTTCTTTTTAGTTTTTCCTTACACACTTGAGTATTTTTTTTATGCAAATGCAACCACGAGATATAAAGAACCTAAAATCAACATCCACTTAACGAATTAACACACAAAACGTGAATCAACTAAGAGCGCACGACCCTTATTTCCTAAAATTCAAGCCTAAACAATTAGGCACTCGACCTTCAACAACCAAACGACCTCGTTTGTTTACCTTTGAAGATAATACAACTTCTGTCAGAATTTCATTAAACTCCAAACCAAATCAAACTACCAAAACCCAAGACACAACAATTAAAGAAAGAAATGACGACTAACATTTTAATTTCCCCCTTACCACAAACGGGTAAACACCAACCTTCAATGAAGATTGACACAAACGGTACAACAACAGAAGAGCAATGAAGCAATCATGAAAGAAGAAAAGAAAGCAACAAAAATTTTGAGAAAAATAAAATCATGGACAGCAAATTGAAATGAGAAAAGGATAGACATGATAGAACATGGGAAGTGGAATGACAAAATGATGGAGTAGAATTAGGGAATGATTTTCCAAAAATAAAATAAAATAAATATTATTATATATTTTAAAACAATAACCACTCATATCCCCACTAATTTCCTCTAACTAACCACTATTAGATTTTTCAGAGTTAAAAATAAAAATAATTTTTACTTTGCACACACGTTTCTTCTCCCCCTCCCCCAAATGGATAGAAGTAGATAAACGGGAATTAATTTGAACTCCCACATGATGAAAAAAAGTAAAAGGTCTCTAAGGTTCAAAAGGGTAAGTTAACATCTTCCCATTGATGAGATAAGGGTTGAAACAAAAATAGAAAAATTTCAAAGGAAAATATTCGAACCCAAAACCTCACACACACAAGCACAAAACTTAACCACCGAACTAGAACAAATTACTTAAAACAATTTCACAACATTAACTAAAAACAAGGTGTGACCACTCTCTTTGTTCACTAACCAAATTTTACTAACTCGGTTTTTGGGATGTGGCAAAGTCATTTTCCATTGACCAAGTTGTTTTCCATGAAACAAACACAAGAAAATGCATAAAATGTTTTTCAGAAGTCATTTTTAGTGAAACAAACCCAGTTTATAAGAAAGGAACGAAAGTATAAACAATATTTTTATACAATAACCAATGTTTTTTAAATCAAACCAGAAGTTGAACCAATCAAATTATTGGTTTGTTGATCCAATTAGTTTGACTAAAAATTATTATAATTTAAAATAATAATAAAATGTTCTAAAAACTCGGTTCAATTGGTTCAACTGCTGGTTCAATCAGTTTGTATCAATTCTCGGTCTAACCGATTTAAAGTTACTTTTCAAATCGGTCTCCCGGCCAATTCTCGATCCAACCGATTCGACTAGTCGATCTGATCTAATTCAAACAACATTGACAAAACACCTTACTACCAAACTAGCAAAAACCCAACTCACCATTGAATAAAAAAGTGAAGCGAGGCCACCTATAAGCTACCTCACCCAATTTAAACAAGGTTGCTTGTACGCACTACAACAAAACATCCCTAAGATGACACTTTTGGACCAACACTTAGGAATAGATTTTCCAACATACGTTTTGGCCAACTCTTTGTATAAGGGTTGGGATATGCATGCCTGAGGCAACACTTAAATAAGAGTCAGCTTTGACCAACACTATGCTGACTTTTATTATATTTTTCTCAACTATATAAAAGCATTGCCATATGAAAAGCCTAAGACGATTCTTTTTGGACTAAATTAACCCTTTTTTGTGTCATTTAAATTTGTACCTTTCAACAACTTTTTTGGGTGTTGACAAAATCAAATCATATCCGACTTTCTAAGAAGAGTTGAGAAAATGTTAACTTATTCCAACTTTTATTTTTTGTTGGAAAATATTTTAAAACGATTTTTTACTTCTTTGAATAAATTGTTTTAGAATCGATTAATATTTGTAACAAGTCTATTAATATTCATTATTATTGTTTTAAATCGATTCTTTGCTTCTTTGAATCGATTGATTGTTGTTTTATTTATTAAATTGATTCTTTAATAGATTCTTTACTTCTTTACTTCTTTAATAAATTAATTAATAAAGTTCATCATTTAAATTAATTAAATCATTTAAATCAATTAATAATATTATAAAAATTAAAAAGTATCATGTCAAATTAAAATATAAATATAAATATTAAAATTAAAATTTAATCATAATAAAGGATTAAAATCTTAATTTAATATTTTCAAAAATGCCCTTCCAAAATGACATAATCACCAGGGGTGAGCAAATTTTGATTCGATTCGAAAAAATAAAAAAAGTTTGAATTTCGAGTTGTTCGAATGAGTTATAGTTATTTGAGTTAATCAAATCAACTCGAATTTTTTTTTGAATTTCGAGTTCAAATCGAGTTGAATTTTTGAATTCGAATAATTCAAATAAATCGAATATATTTTTTTAATAATATAAATTTTAAAGTTATATTATTATTTATTATATTTATTTTTCATTCCCCCTAAAACCCCTTTGGCTTTTACTTTCCCCTGTCTACCCCCCGTCTTTTCCCGAAATCAAATCCCATTTCATTTCTTCTCCCTAATCAAACCTGTCCCCCATTCCCAAATCAAAATCCCTAAATCAAAGTATCAAACCCTCATTCCTTCTTCAGTCTTCTTCTGTTCTTCATCATTCTTTGGGTTTATTCATTTCCTTGTGGGTTGTTTCTCACCCGTCTTCTCTAAGTTGTACTTGTTTTATCATGTAATTTTTTTTGTTCTGTTAATCCTTTTAGGGTTTTTTAAAAATTTTTTTGTTTCTTTTTTTGCCATTTTTACAGCTTTGATTATTCCTTTATTCCTTTAACTTGAACCTTTTTTTGTTCTGTTGACTATAGTACTTAAGTTGTGAATTTCATTGAAAAATCTATCTAGTTTTTCTTTAAAATATAATTTTCATTACATATCTATACATAATTTTCCTTTTATATATCTGAGCTCAACTAGAAGAACCATTTGAAGTTTTTTTTTCTTAATTTTTGGTGAGTATTTTTTTGTTGTTTTAAGCTTTTAGGATTTGTGTTTAAAATCGACTTTGTTAGAGCTCTTTAACATTGAAAAGAAGTGAACTTTTGTTTTCCACTGTCGAAACCATTTTCAAATCGAGTTTTAGAAAATGGGAATCGACTTTAAGAAAAATGAAAACGGGAGTTGCCACCAATCTTTTTAGGTGTGATTGGATCACCTTTAAAACATTTGTTTTAAAATCGTTGGTTTTGGTCTACGAAATCAAAAGAATGGGTTCGGGAGTCGGTTACGTATGAGGAAAGGTTAGCACCCTCGTAACGCCCAAAAATTGGTACCTAATTGATTATCAAATGTCTTTAAGGTCGGAAATTAAAAATTCTAAGATGTAATCCTCTTTAAAGTATTTGAAAATTTGGGTTTACTTGTAACAAAGTATCGACTATAGGTTAGCCTTTAGAAATCTCTATCTCAAAACAGTAAAATGCTACATCCAGTAAATTAGGACATATCACTTTGCAATTCTAAGACAGTCACTTATATTTTGAAATCCTTTAAAAACTTTATAAGGGTACTTGACTATTCGAACTTAACGAGAAAAGTTACAACCCAATAAGTTAGGGCACTACTTTTTTCGAAATTTTCAAACACCAAGTATTGCCTTTATATTTTTTTGAAAATTTTGGAGACTTGTCCTTTTAAAGATGATGCGTGGAGATTTGTATTGCATTATAAATCATATATTATTGTACTAGGTAAATAAAAAATGAATACTATGATATAAAGAATAATACATATAAAGCAAAAAAAATGCAAACAAAGATATATAGCATGAATAAACAAGATATATAAACATATGAGATAATATTTAAATGATGCATGATATAAAAACAAACATAATCAAATAATGCATGATATACAAATAGAATAAATGTAATGTCAATATGCATATAATTATAAAAAAAAATTAACACATACATGAAACATACAATACAAAACATATAGAAGAACTAATAAAAAATGATTGATTGCTAACAAAATATACATACAATTAAAAACGAGATATTTCATTTCCATTTTAAAATAGTATCTAATATATAATATAATAACATAATAAAAAGAATAATAATTATATAATAATATATTTGTTTGAAAGTATGTAAGAGATTTCATAATATAACAATATTAGTTTAAAATGAAATAATATATATATATAGTAAATAAATAAAAAAATGAAATGTGTATATAATACGAGTTAAAAAATATAATTTAATAATAATTTACATTTTTAAAATAATATATATGTAAAATAATATAATTTGCGATACATGAAATACATAACATATATATAAAAAAACAACAAATAATATAAAAATAAAACATAATAAAGATTATATAATAAAATGTAATATAAACATATAAGAAAAATAATAAATATAATATAAAGTAACGTATAAAAAAATATATAAGTAATTAATAAATATAATATATGTGAAAATATAATAATATATGAAAGAGCTGTAAAATAATAATTTAAGGAAAATAATATATATAATAAGTAATAATAATATATAATTAAAAAGAATACTTATAATAAAATAATTTTATAATATATAATATAAAAGTAAAATTAAAATAAACAAATAATATATATATAGAATAATATAATAAATATATGACTAAATTTAAAGTTTAACAAAATTATGGGGCAAATTTTGAAAGGGAATAAAACTGAATTAAGGATTAAAATAATAGATAATAAGTAAGGATTAAAATTAAAACTAGATAGAATATTAGGGTTAATTTAAAAAAATAAAAAAAAAACAATTTGGATTAATTTGGAATGCACGCTAAAAGCTCAGGGACTCACTGGGTAAATAACCCTAGTCCTTGAAACGGTGTCGCTCTCAGGGTTAGCTTTTTAAAGAACAGAGGACTAAATTATAATGAAAACAGAAGATTTGGGCCAATTTTAAATAAAACGAGATTTGAATCAGATGAAATTAAATAATCTAAAAATCCAGAAGGACCGAGGGAATAAATGTCCCACTATAGCGGTAAAACACGCGGACCTTCGGATCGGATCGGGTCGAATTTTGGACCCTATATAAATCTCATTTTGCCCGAAAAAAAATCATTCTGTAACTCCTTTTAAAAAAAACTAAAAAAACCTCTGAAAAAAGGGCTCCGACCCTCGGAGCTCCGACCTCATGGCCGTCCTGGCTCGTCCTAGGGTCTGGCGTGCTTGGTCTCCACGCGCTTAACGAGCCGCCACCAGAGCCACCGTATACGGTGGTTAGGGTTTCAAAAACCCTCCCTTTTCTTTGCCGATTCTCAGGTATCAACCTTCTCCCTCTGTTTTGAGTTTCTATTTTTTAGATCTGGGTGTGTGCATGTTAGTAAATGACCAGATAAGATTAAAAAAGAAGAAAACGATTCGATTACCTTTGAAAAACGAGATTCGCCTTTTATTTCTCTGTTTCAAAAGGATTACAATGGTTCGTGCTATTCTATTAGGTAAATCCCTATACCTTCTTTTTTGTTTCTCTTTGCTTCTAAAAACTCTCTTTTTTTGATTCCCTATTATTCTTCTCTCTGCTTTTGTGTGGGTGTATTTCTGCTATCGAGTCTCTCCCTCCGTGTGTGTCCTTTTTTACAGAATAAAAAGAAGGCTTTATAGCCTCGACTACTACAATTTTTGGAAAGAAATCTTTGATTTCTTTCCGTATTTGCTTCGCATGTCTGCTGTGATTTTCTTTCCTTTTCTTGCAGGTACTTGCAAAAAAATCTGGCAATAGCAAAGGCTTGACGATGGTCCACTGGTGGCGTTGATCTCAGCGTGAGTTGGGGCCTAGAATCATGGCCTTGATGGGGTAGCAGGAGTTGAAGAGTCATGAGGCTTGGCTTCTGGAACCTTCTGTTTGCGGCGCGAAGAGAAAGAGGGCAGAAACCCTAGGGTTTCTTGCCTGGGTCTGCAGATGTTTGGGCCAATTGGGCCTCTGGAAATTTTGGGTTTGTAATGGGTAGAGGTGTTTTGGGCTACCAGTCTGTAACGGGTCCATTGCAACTGTTTGGGACTTAGTTTAGGCTGGGCTAGTCTAGTAAAATTTGGCTGTTGGGTTTGTGTATTTAGGCTTTGTAAAAAAAATTTTATGGACTGTTTAAATTAAATTAATAATTATTTATTTATTTATCTATTAATTTTTCAGTTTTAATAATCCGGGCAAATTTTGGTGATTACAGCTGCCCCTCTTTGCTCATTGCTATGTAATAGGAATTGAGCAAAGACCATAAAGGACCAAATTTGCCCGGCCTAGCCCAATCTTTGCGATCTTTTCCTCGAATGGTCTTCTACCTTCTCCCTACAACCTCAAGAATGCTATGCTGATATTTTTGATCTGTTTTCTGCCGAACACAGAGACACTGAGTCTGCTTCTTCGATTTGTAAGGATGTCAAATCATCTTGAATCTGTTTGAGAACATTTGAGAGTCATATCTGCAATGTCCTCGATTTGTTCCTTGTAAGCACAAGGATGCCAAACCATCTTGAGTCTGTTTGAGAACATTTGAGAGTCATATCTGCAATGTCCTCGATTTGTTCCTTGTAAGCACAAGGATGCCAAACCATCTTGAGTCTGTTTGAGAACATTTGAGAGTCATAACTGCAATGTCCTCGATTTGTTCCTTGTAAGCACAAGGATGTCAAACCATCTTGAGTCTGTTTGAGAACATTTGAGAGTCATATCTGCAACGTCCTCGATTTGTTCCTTGTAAGCACAAGGATGCCAAATCATCTTGAGTCTGTTTGAGAACATTTGAGAGTCATATCTGCAACGTCCTCGATTTGTTCTTTGTAAGCACAAGGATACCAAATCATCTTAAATCTGCTTCAGTATAAACATCTGAAGGTTAGATCTGCTATGTCCTCGATTTGTTTCTTGTAAACACAAGAATACCAAATCATCTTGGATCTGCTTCAGTATAAACATCTGAAGGTTAGATCTGCTATATTTGAGAACGTCTGAGAGTCAAATCTGCTATGTCCTCGATTTGTTTCAAAAATGCCAAATCATCTTGGATCTGCTTCAGCATAAATGTCTGAAGTCTAAATCTGCTGTCTTCAATTTGTTTCCCAGGGATGCCATGTTGAAATCTTTGATCTTCATTATCCCCTAGAGGACATGACCTGTAAGATGAGTATGTGCCTATGCCTAAGTATGCTATGATTGAAATGAGTCGAATGTCCTTAACATGTTATGATGCAAAGTGCTGTGAATATGACTCCCATCTCAGGTGTCATCATTCATTCCTTCATTTGTCTTTCTCAAAATTTTATTCTTACTCAGCTTGTAGGCCTTCCTCCAATGCTATGATCTACTGAGGATGTCTGTAAGAATTGAATCATCCATTTCTTTTTGGACTGGAAGAAAGAAATCCCTCGAGTTCCTTCATCCCTTACTTACGTGAATTTCTCAAACAATTGTCCTGTTTTAGTTTCTTGTATCATCTAGAAATTCCCAAAGTAATGTGCAAAACTTCATTTGTGAAAATATTTTAGTTCATCTATCATTATTTCAATGCAACATACTTTAAAAATATCGGGAGATGAGTAAATCTTTGAGAATAATTGGATTCGAATTGTTAACAGTACAAAGGAAATAAGGATGATAGCATATCTTTAAGAAGAAATAGAATCTAAAGATAGCAAACAGGATAAAAATCAGATGCTCTAAATATCGCCGCTTGAGCATCTATACATTAGTTCCCCGAAGCCTTTCTTGAGTTCGACATGTATTTAAAAGATCCAAAGTACTTTATTGATGCCCCAATGTACACTGTGCCTCACTTTCTGTCAAGTCAAATATAGCAAGGTTGCTGTATGCCCTTCAAAATTTGAGCTGCCCTTTCGGGTTTTCAACTCAAAATCCCTTTGGTCACAAGGTGCCCTTTGTGGGTTTTCACCTTGGCCTCTCCATTTTTTTTTCAAGGCGCCCTTTTCGGGTTTTCACCTTGGATTCTTTTCGCTTTTAGACAAAGTACTTTTTGACTGAGTCTGAATTCACCGGATTGGGTAGGCTTTTTCCATCCATTTCTGTCAAAATCAATGCACCACCAGAAAAAACCTTCTTGACGACTTATGGCCCTCCCAATTTGGCATCCATTTTCCTCTAAAGTCCTTCTGAATGGAAAGGATTTTCTTTAGCACAAGTCCCCCTCACGGAATTCCCTTGGACGAACCTTTTTATCATAAGCTCGCATCATACGCTTCTGGAACATCTGACCATGTTGGATAGCCTTCAGCCTCTTTTCCTCAATCAAGTTTAGCTGGTCATATCGAGACTGAACCCATTCAGCTTCATCTAACCTTATCTCTGTTAAAATTCGAAGAGAAGGTATTTCCACTTCAATAGGTAAAACTACTTCCATCCCGTAAACTAACGAGAACGGAGTTGCCCCAGTAGAAGTTCTAACAGACGTTCGATAAGCCAAGAGTGCAAACGATAGCTTTTCATGCCAATCCCTATAAGTTTCAGTTATCTTTCCCACTATTTTCTTAATGTTCTTATTGGCAGCCTCCACTGCCCCATTCATCTTTGGACGATAGGGTGAAGAGTTGTGATGCTTGATTTTGAACTGGCCACAAACCTCTGCTATCATTTTGTTGTTCAAATTTAATGCATTGTCGGATATGATCCTCTCAGGCATTCCATACCGACAAATGATTTCCTTCTTTAAAAATCGACTTACAGCTATCTTGGTAACATTTGCGTAAGAAGCAGCCTTTACCCATTTTGTAAAGTAGTCAATCACTACGAAAATAAACCGATGTCCATTCGAAGCTTTCGGCGATATTGGTCCGATGACATCCATGCCCCACATGGAAAATGGCCATGAAGACGTCATGACATGTAAAGGTGAGGGTGGTACATGAATTTTGTCTCCATAAATCTGACACTTATGGCATTTTTTGGCATAGTTGATACAGTCTCCTTCCATAGTGGCCCAGTAGTAGCCAAACATCATGATTTGTCTTGCCATCGTGAACCCATTTACATGCGTACCACATACACCTTCATGAACCTCTTCTAAAATTAGCTTGGCTTCCACAGCATCAACACATCTCAAAAGTACTTGGTCTTTCCTTCTCTTGTACAGAACATCCCCGTCCAAAACATAGTCACAAGCTAATCTTCTCAGGGTTCGTTTGTCATTTTCGGATGCCTGTGCTGGATATTTACGATCTCTTACATATCGCAATATATCCTGATACCAAGGATTGTCATCCTTTTCTTCCTCTTCAAGGTTACAACAGCTAGCTGGAGATTCATAGACACTCATTTGAATTGGTCTCATCTCTTCCTCTTTGTTTGCCTTAATCATTGAAGCCAAGGTTGCTAAAGCATCTGCCATCTGATTCTCATCTCGTGGGAGATAGTTGAAGGTGATGTCATCGAACTCTCTTAGTAACCCCAAAACTACCATTCGATAATTGATCAATTTAGGGTCTCTTGTCTCCCATTCACCTCTTAGCTGATAGATTACCAACGGAGAATCTCCATATACTTCTAGGGTTTTTATGCCTCTTTCTATGGCTGCTTGGAGCCCCATGATGCATGCTTCGTATTCAGCCATATTATTTGTACAGTCAAAATCCAACTTGCACGTGAACGGGTAATGGTCACCATTCGGGATACCAAGACTGCCCCAATTCCATTTCCGACTGCATTAGAAGCCCTATCAAAATTTAGCTTCCATGGAGAATCTTCAGTTGCTGCTATACACATTAGCTCCTCATTTGGAAAATCAAAATTCAATGGCTCGTAATCCTCCAAAGCTCTACTGGCCAAGAAGTCTACCACCGCACTTCCTTTGATAGCCTTCTGACTTACATAGACTATATCGAACTCTGAAAGCAAAATTTTCCATCTCGCCATTCTTCCATTTAGAGCCGTTGATTCCATCATGTATTTTAATGGATCTAATTTTGAGATGAGCCAAGTAGTATGGTATAGCATGTACTGTCTTAATCTCCGTGTGGTCCAAATCAATGCACAACACAACTTTTCGATTGGCGAATATCTCATTTCACAGTCAGTGAATTTCTTACTGAGATAATAAATTGCCTTTTCCTTTTTCCTTGACTCGTCATGCTGACCAAGCACACATCCCATAGAATTGCTAAACACTGACAAGTATAGTATTAACGGTTTATCTGGACTAGGCGGAGATAACACTGGAGCATTCAACAAATACTACTTGACTTTCTCAAAAGCATTCTGGTATTCTTCATCCCAAACACCTTGATTGTGCTTTCTCAGGAGATGAAAGATAGGATCACATTTCTTAGTCAATTTTGAAATGAACCGAGCAATGTAATTCAACCTTCCTAGGAATCCTCGAACTTCTTTTTGAGTACGTGGTGGAGGCAACTCTCGTATGGCTCTGACCTTGTTTGAGTCAACTTCAATTTCCTTTTCACTGACTACGAAACCTAATAACTTCCCCGATCTGGCTCCAAAGGTTCACTTTGCTGGATTGAGCTTCAACTGAAATTTTCTCAACCTTAAGAACAATCTTCTCAAGACCTCAATGTGTTCTTCTTTTGTTCGCGACTTGGCGATCATATCATCAACGTATACCTCAATATCCTTATGCATCATGTGTGGCAGAGGAAAATTATCATTTGGGCTTGCTTTGTTTAGATCTTTGTAATCAACACACATTCGTACCTTCCCGTCTTTCTTAGGGACTGCTACAATATTAGCTACCCATTCAGAGTACTTTACTTCCTACAGAAATCCTGCATCAAACTGCTTCTTGACCTCATCTTTTATTTTCAGGACAATGTCTGGCCGCATTCTTCGCAACTTCTGTTGGACCGGTCTACATTCTTGTCTTATCGGAAGACGATGTACTATAATGTCAGTACTCAATCTGGGCATATCCTGATAAGACCATGCAAAGATATCTTTGAATTCCTGAAGCAACTCAATCAAGCTACGCCTTGTGTCATTAGTGATCAGTGTTCCAATTTTCACCTCATTCCCTTCCTCTAGGGCTATATTCTCTATTGCCTCTTTTTCATGTGGCATGATTTGTTTTTCCTCCCGTCTTACCATTCTTAATAGATCGAGAGATACGTCACAATCTTGAACATCTTCAAAATCTTGAGGCTCCTCTAAACACATTGTAACACCCCTTACCCGAGACCATGGTCGGAGTCGAGCATGAGGCGTTACTTGACTTAACTTAAAAGTTCGGGGCATAAAAATTTACTTTCAAATTTAATTTCATCATTCATAATAAAGCTGTCCTCCTGTACAGCAGTCACTAAAATAATTATAATTCAAGCTACAAAACTCGAAATTTAGATCCGTAAATTTTCCATAAAACTAGACTCATATATCTATTCATCATAAATTTTTCAGAATTTTTTCTTTAGCCAATTAGTACAGTTTATTAGTTGAAGTCTCCCCTGTTTCACTAATCGACTATCCTAACCACTCATCACTAAAATTTAATTATCTCTTATTAAAGGCTTCATATGGTGATTAAACTTATTTCTACTGAAAATAGACTCATTAAGGAGTCTATACATATAAATTATAACTCAAAATTCCTTCTGTACAATTTTTAATGAATTTCTAAAGTCAGAACAGGGGACTTCAAAAACATTCTTGCCCTGTTTCACTAAAATTCAAATATCTAAAAGTATATAATTCTTTTGCTTACTCCACTTCTTTTATATGAAAGTAGACTCTTTCAGCTTTAATTTCATATCTCACTCAACTTCTAATTATATTTCCACTATTTTTGGTGATTTTTAAAAGTTACATCAATGCTGCTGTCCAAGAACTGCTCCATTGCAATTTTAAAAAAAAATTCAATATAACCCCTTTATAATTGTCTAACCTTCCCTGCAAATTTCAAATCACAACCAATTCCAGTATTTCATCTACTTCATTTAAATACTAATGAAGTTCAACCAATCAACCATTTCAAACTAAAAACATGTATATATTTCGATATCTAACGCAACCATAACATTCAAATTTACTTTTCACTTCAATTCCCTATACATGCCATATAAATCCAAAAAGTTGCTTAACATAAACTACCGGAGCATATCTGGATAGTGTGATTCTTGATGTAGATCCGATCCTCCGAATGTATAAATACGTTAATCTACAAAAACAATAAACACACACATGTAAGCTTATAGAAAAGCTTAGTAAGTTCATAGGCATAAAACATAAATCTTACCAAACACTTGTACACTTATACAATATACACCATTACTAAATTTACCTGTCAACCACAATCTTTGGTGAGTTCCTTGGTATAAACTCACTACTACTTATTCTTTTACCATAATTCCTTTGGGCCCATTTGTCACTTACCATCCTTGATCAAAATTAAGGAACGGTTACGGAAAATTGAGTACTTCACTTTCACTTTGACATATGACCTCTTATCACTTGTCCTTGATCAGATAAGTGTAGCTAGGCTACCACTTATCACTTTGCCACTTGATCAGATAAGTGTAGCTGAAGCTACCACTTATCACTTTATCACTTGATCAGATAAGTGTAGCCACTTATCACTTTGTCTCTTGATCAGATAAGTGTAACCACTTATCACTTTGTTTCTTGATCAGATAAGTGTAACCACTTATCACTTTGTTTCTTGATCAGATAAGTGTAGCCACTTATCACTTTGTTTCTTGATCAGAAGTACTCAAATCCGGTGTTCCACTTAATTTGATCATTTATTCTATTTTCACATTTTTATTTTATTCTCATTTCAACAATAAATACATTTCATCATACATTGTATAATTCATGAAATTAACATTTAATCATTAAATTTCAGCCATATGAACTTACCTGGATCGATTTGCAGAATTTGTAAAAGTTCAGGGACTAATCGGCTACTTTTTCTTTTCCTCGACTTGTTTCAGGTTCTCGATCTAAAATGCAAATTTATTCATTCATCAGCATTTAATTCAATTCTAATTCATTTCACAATTTATGCCCTTTAATTTTCGAAGTTACACTTTTACCCCAAACTTTACAGTTTTTACAATTTGATCCCTACTCAATTAACCCCTCAATTGATCTAATTTTTCTCAATTAACACCTTTTTCCAACTATTTTAGACTACTACATAGCCTTTCATACTCAAAACCGCAACACCAAACCTTAATTCCCAACTTTTTCACAATTAGGTCCCTAAAATCAATTTCTATCAAAATTACTTAATAAAATCATCATATAACAAAATTAAAGCTTCAATTTCATGTTTATTCATCATAAAAATCCAACACTAATCAATGGTAACTTTCAAAATCAGCCATGGAATCAAAAACTAATGAAATAATTAGTTGGACCTAATTGTAAAAGTATCAAAATCACAAAAATTAGAAGAAATAATCAAGAATTAAACTTACATGATTCAAAAATATGAAAAACCAGCTTATTCCAGACCTCCTATGGCGTTTTTGCTGATAAATTGTGAAGAGATCTCTAGATTTTTCACTTTTGTCTTTGTTTTAAATGTTTAATTTGTTAAGTTTCCAATTTTGCCCCTGTTTCTCCTTACATTCTGCTGATTTTTCTTACCCAACCGTCCAGCCCATATAATTTGGGTCTAATAGCCTTTTAAATCCTCCACTTTAGTCACTTAAGCTATTTAATCACAATTTAACAAATTTTACACTATTCCCAATTTAGTCCTTTTTAGTTAATTAACTATCCAAACGTTAAAATTTTCTAACGAAACTTTAATACCAACTCAATGACACTCTATAAATATTTCTAAAAATATTTATGGCTCGGTTTAAAATCTTCGAGGTCTCGATACCTCGTTTTTTTTATTTTAATTATTTTAATATTTATTCCTAGTACACTATTCACTATTTCAAAAATTTTCCTAACTTCACATTTAACTTATACTTACTAAATTTATAATATTTTCTACTCGTTTGTCAGATTTAGTGATCTCGAATCACCATTCCGACACCACTAAAAATTCAGGCTATTACAACTCTCCCCCCCATTTTAGGAAATTTCGTCCCCGAAATTTCGTACCTGGAAATAAATTCGGATACTGAAATCTCATCAATTCCTCCGTTTCCCAGGTTGCCTCCTCAGATCCATGTCGATTCCATAACACCTTAACTAGTGGTACACGTTTATTCCTCAACTCTTTAACCTCCCGAGCTAAAATTTTCACCGGTTCCTCTGAATAAGTCATGTCAGGTTGGAGCTCTATTTTCGTATGAGGAATTACATGTGATGGATCTGATCTATACCGTCTCAACATAGACACATGAAACACATTATGAATATTTTCAAGTTCCCGGGGCAAAGCCAATCTATAAGCTACCGGACCGATTCTTTCAATGATTTCATACGGCCCGATAAATCGTGGGCTGAGTTTTCCCTTTCTACCGAACCGCAAAACTTTCTTCCACGGTGACACTTTCAAAAATACACGATCACCCACACTAAACTCTATATCCCTTCTCTTCAAATCTGCATATGATTTTTGCCGATCGGAGGCAGCTTTTAAACAATCTCGAATAATACGAACTTTTTCTTCAGTTTCCCGAATCAAGTCCACTCCCACCAGTTTCGATTCACTTAATTCAGTCCAATATAATGGAGTTCTACACTTTCTTCCATACAGAGCTTCAAACGGTGCCATTTTAATACTAGTTTGATAACTATTATTATAAGCAAATTCAGCTAAAGGTAAATACCTTTCCCAGCTGCCGCCGAACTCAAGTATACAACACCTTAACATATCTTCTAAAATCTGAATCACTCGCTCTGACTGCCCATCTGTCTGGGGATGAAAAGCTGTGCTGAAATTTAATTTGGTGCCCAGAGCCTCCTGTAATTTACTCCAAAATCTCGAGGTAAATCTCGGATCTCGATCCGAAATAATAGATATCGGTACCCCATGTAACCTCACTATCTCAGACACATATAACTCCGCTAACTTTTCAAGCTGATAATCTGTTCTGACTGGAATAAAATGTGCCGACTTAGTTAACCGATCAACAATCACCCATATCGAATCTTTCTTCTTCGGAGTTACTGGTAATCCAGATACAAAATCCATCGTGACATGTTCCCATTTCCACTCTGGAATCATAATGGGCTGTAACAACCCTGTCGGCACTTGATGCTCAGCTTTCACCTGTTGACAAATCAAACATCTTGCTACATATTCACAGATTTCTCGTTTCATTCCAGGCCACCAATACATTTTCTTCAAATCACAATACATTTTTGTACTCCCCGGGTGAATAGAACACATACTACTGTGAGCCTCTGATAAAATATCATTTTTCAAGTCTAAATTATTTGGAACACATATTCTATTACGATAATATAACATACCATTTTCATCAATGGAGTATTCTAAGCTTAACTCATTTTGAACCATCTGTCGTTTTAGCATCAATTTTGGGTCTTCATCTTGTAATTCCCGAATCCGTTGAAAGAACACAGGTTTAGCTTTTAATTCCGCTAGTACAGAACCATCCTCATTAATAGATAAATGAGCACTCAATGCCCGTAATGCAAATAATGATGATTTCCGACTAAGTGCATCTGCTACGACATTTGCTTTCCCTGGGTGATAGTCAATGACAAGATCATAATCTTTCAGCAACTCTAACCATCGTCTCTGTCTCAAATTTAACTCTTTCTGAGTCATTAAATACTTCAAGCTTTTATGATCAGTATACACATAACATTTCTCACCATATAAGTAGTGTCTCCATATCTTCAAAGCAAACACGATCGCTGCCAATTCCAAATCATGTGTAGGATAATTCTTCTCGTGCGGTTTCAGTTGTCGGGAAGCATATGCCACCACTTTTCCTGACTGCATAAGTACACAACCCAAACCACTCAGAGACGCATCACTATATACTACAAACGGTACGCCTGATTCTGGTTGAGTCAACACTGGAGCCTCTGTCAACATCTTTTTCAACTGATCGAAACTCTGCTGACATTCGTCTGACCATATAAATTCAACATTCTTTTGTAGTAATCGAGTCAACGGTAAGGTAATCATTGAGAAATCTTTGACAAATCGGCGATAATAACCTGCCAATCCTAGAAAGCTCCGTACTTCAGTAACATTCTTTGGAACTTTCCAATTTACCACTGCCGCTATCTTACTTGGATCCACTCTTATTCCATCAGCTGATACAATATGACCCAAAAACGCAACTTCCTGAAGCCAAAATTCACATTTGCTGAATTTCGCATATAACTGTTTCTCCCGCAAAGTCTGTAATACAATCCTTAGATGTTGTGCATGTTCGGACTCTGTCTTTGAATAAATCAATATATCGTCAATGAACACAACCACAAATCTATCCAAATATGACTGAAAAATTCTATTCATCAAATCCATAAAAGCAGCAGGAGCATTGGTTAAACCAAATGGCATCACCAAAAATTCATAATGACCATATCGAGTTCGGAAGGCAGTTTTCGGCACATCACACTCTTTAACTTTCAACTGATAATACCCAGATCGAAGGTCTATCTTGGAAAATACTGCAGCACCTTTCAACTGATCAAACAGATCATCAATACGAGGCAAAGGATATTTATTCTTTACCGTTACCTTATTCAACTGCCTGTAATCTATACACAGTCTTAAAGAACCGTCCTTCTTTTTCACAAACAAGACAGGTGCACCCCAGGGCGACATACTCGGTCTGATGAACCCTTTATCTAATAACTCCTGCAACTGCGCCTTCAACTCTTTTAATTCCGCTGGAGCCATTCTGTACGGTGTCATTGATATAGGAGTTGTTCCGGGGATCACATCAATTACAAATTCAACTTCTCTATCAGGTGGTAGACCGGGTAACTCTTCAGGGAACACATCAGGAAATTCATTCACCACTGGCACTTGTTCGAGCTTTAAATCAGAACCCCGAGTATCAAGGATATAAGCCAAGAATGCTTCATTGCCTTTGCGTAATAATCTCTGAGCAGAGAGAGCTGAAATAATTCTGACTGTATCGCCCATGTTTTCTGACCCAACTGAGATTACATCTCCTGTTTGACATTTCAAACTGATTTGCTTATCACGACAATTCACCACCGCATCATGTCTCATTAACCAGTCCATCCCCAGAATAATGTCAAATTCCCGAAAGGGTAACAACATCAAATCAGCGGGGAATTCATAGCCTTTCACTTTCAGTGGACAATTACGACATATCAAATTAACCATCACACTATGACCTAATGGATTTGTAACTTGTATATCAAATTCAGTGGACTCAACAAATAAATTCTTTTCAGATGCTAACATAGTGCAAATATATGAATGAGTAGATCCAGGGTCTATCAATGCATAAACAATAACATCATAAAGATAGAAAGTACCAGCAATTACATCAGGAGCCGTAGCTTCTTCCCTTGCTCGAATGGCGTAGGTACGTGCTGGTGCTCTATTCTCTGATCGACCAACTGATTCCCTCGTACCCGAACGGGTAGTCCCTGTAGCACTGCTCTGGCCCGAACGTCTACTTCTTTGAGGAATGGTTCTCTGTATCTCTTTCTGTTCCACTTCATCTTTTTGCAGCCGGGGACAATCTCGAATAAGATGATCAGTAGCCCCACATTTATAACAAGCCCCCATCTTAGTCCTGCATTCTCCGAAATGATATCTTCCACAATATTGACACTTAGGTCGTGAAGCATTCTGAACACTGCTCACACTTGCTACAGGTCTATCGAATACCCTGAAATCAGATTGTCTTGGTCTATCTCTGCCCGATCTCCCCGACACTGATGTAGTTCGATTAATTTCTTCTCTAGATTTCTTCACTGGAAAATCTGAAAATGACTTAGAAGCACCTCTTTTGAATGGCTCTTTACTTTTTCGATCCCGCTGCATTTTTCTATTGTATACTTCTTCAAGCTTTTGAGCACGGTCTGACAGAACAACGAACTCTCGTATTTCATTACCTCCAATCATCATTCTAATTTCATCATTTAACCCTTCTTCAAACCGGATACACATTTCTTCTTCAGTAGATACAATGTCTCGGGCATATTTGCTGAGGTAGACAAATTCTCTTTCATATTCAACTACTGATTTATTTCCCTGTCGTAGGTCGAGGAATTCCCTTTTCTTTTTATCCAAATATCGTCTGCCCACATATTTCTTCTTAAATTCATTTTGGAAAAATTCCCAAGAAATTTTCTCTGCCGGAACCACAGCCTCGATCGTCTCCCACCAACTATAAGCTTCTTCTTTCAACAGAGACACAGCACATCTCAAATAGTCATCTGGTGAGCAAGCCATTTCTTTAAAAATTCTTATCAAACTCTGTAACCAATATTCAGCTTTGACGGGATCATCATCAGTCCTTCCCCGAAATTCTTCGGCTCCAAGTTTTCTAAGCCTTTCCAATGGAGAACGCTTACTAGATTCTGTCGTTGTAAAAGGTGGAGGAGCAACCGGGGGTACCATCGATGGAGCAGTAGGGGGAGGAGGTGGTTCAGCCTGATTTCTTTCTTGCCTCATTTCAGTATACCACTGATTCATAATCCCATAAATCATATTCTTTAATTCATGCTCTCGCATTTGGGAAATCGGAACATCACTGCTTGCTCTTTGTTCAGAATTCTGTGCTCTACTGTTAACTTCTTCTTGATCAGTACGTTCAGGTAAATTTGACATCTTTATAATCGGAGAGTATCTATAAAAATAACAAAGATTAGATCGGATCATACACATCACACTATCACAGATTTATATGGCATGTATTTCTAAACACTTTACACTTCACACATATTCCGAGGACCGGCTAAACCGGGCTCTGATACCACTAAAATGTAACACCCCTTACCCGAGACCATGGTCGGAGTCGAGCATGAGGCGTTACTTGACTTAACTTAAAAGTTCGGGGCATAAAAATTTACTTTCAAATTTAATTTCATCATTCATAATAAAGCTGTCCTCCTGTACAGCAGTCACTAAAATAATTATAATTCAAGCTACAAAACTCGAAATTTAGATCCGTAAATTTTCCATAAAACTAGACTCATATATCTATTCATCATAAATTTTTCAGAATTTTTTCTTTAGCCAATTAGTACAGTTTATTAGTTGAAGTCTCCCCTGTTTCACTAATCGACTATCCTAACCACTCATCACTAAAATTTAATTATCTCTTATTAAAGGCTTCATATGGTGATTAAACTTATTTCTACTGAAAATAGACTCATTAAGGAGTCTATACATATAAATTATAACTCAAAATTCCTTCTGTACAATTTTTAATGAATTTCTAAAGTCAGAACAGGGGACTTCAAAAACATTCTTGCCCTGTTTCACTAAAATTCAAATATCTAAAAGTATATAATTCTTTTGCTTACTCCACTTCTTTTATATGAAAGTAGACTCTTTCAGCTTTAATTTCATATCTCACTCAACTTCTAATTATATTTCCACTATTTTTGGTGATTTTTAAAAGTTACATCAATGCTGCTGTCCAAGAACTGCTCCATTGCAATTTTTAAAAAAAATTCAATATAACCCCTTTATAATTGTCTAACCTTCCCTGCAAATTTCAAATCACAACCAATTCCAGTATTTCATCTACTTCATTTAAATACTAATGAAGTTCAACCAATCAACCATTTCAAACTAAAAACATGTATATATTTCGATATCTAACGCAACCATAACATTCAAATTTACTTTTCACTTCAATTCCCTATACATGCCATATAAATCCAAAAAGTTGCTTAACATAAACTACCGGAGCATATCTGGATAGTGTGATTCTTGATGTAGATCCGATCCTCCGAATGTATAAATACGTTAATCTACAAAAACAATAAACACACACATGTAAGCTTATAGAAAAGCTTAGTAAGTTCATAGGCATAAAACATAAATCTTACCAAACACTTGTACACTTATACAATATACACCATTACTAAATTTACCTGTCAACCACAATCTTTGGTGAGTTCCTTGGTATAAACTCACTACTACTTATTCTTTTACCATAATTCCTTTGGGCCCATTTGTCACTTACCATCCTTGATCAAAATTAAGGAACGGTTACGGAAAATTGAGTACTTCACTTTCACTTTGACATATGACCTCTTATCACTTGTCCTTGATCAGATAAGTGTAGCTAGGCTACCACTTATCACTTTGCCACTTGATCAGATAAGTGTAGCTGAAGCTACCACTTATCACTTTATCACTTGATCAGATAAGTGTAGCCACTTATCACTTTGTCTCTTGATCAGATAAGTGTAACCACTTATCACTTTGTTTCTTGATCAGATAAGTGTAACCACTTATCACTTTGTTTCTTGATCAGATAAGTGTAGCCACTTATCACTTTGTTTCTTGATCAAAAGTACTCAAATCCGGTGTTCCACTTAATTTGATCATTTATTCTATTTTCACATTTTTATTTTATTCTCATTTCAACAATAAATACATTTCATCATACATTGTATAATTCATGAAATTAACATTTAATCATTAAATTTCAGCCATATGAACTTACCTGGATCGATTTGCAGAATTTGTAAAAGTTCAGGGACTAATCGGCTACTTTTTCTTTTCCTCGACTTGTTTCAGGTTCTCGATCTAAAATGCAAATTTATTCATTCATCAGCATTTAATTCAATTCTAATTCATTTCACAATTTATGCCCTTTAATTTTCGAAGTTACACTTTTACCCCAAACTTTACAGTTTTTACAATTTGATCCCTACTCAATTAACCCCTCAATTGATCTAATTTTTCTCAATTAACACCTTTTTCCAACTATTTTAGACTACTACATAGCCTTTCATACTCAAAACCGCAACACCAAACCTTAATTCCCAACTTTTTCACAATTAGGTCCCTAAAATCAATTTCTATCAAAATTACTTAATAAAATCATCATATAACAAAATTAAAGCTTCAATTTCATGTTTATTCATCATAAAAATCCAACACTAATCAATGGTAACTTTCAAAATCAGCCATGGAATCAAAAACTAATGAAATAATTAGTTGGACCTAATTGTAAAAGTATCAAAATCACAAAAATTAGAAGAAATAATCAAGAATTAAACTTACATGATTCAAAAATATGAAAAACCAGCTTATTCCAGACCTCCTATGGCGTTTTTGCTGATAAATTGTGAAGAGATCTCTAGATTTTTCACTTTTGTCTTTGTTTTAAATGTTTAATTTGTTAAGTTTCCAATTTTGCCCCTGTTTCTCCTTACATTCTGCTGATTTTTCTTACCCAACCGTCCAGCCCATATAATTTGGGTCTAATAGCCTTTTAAATCCCTCCACTTTAGTCACTTAAGCTATTTAATCACAATTTAACAAATTTTACACTATTCCCAATTTAGTCCTTTTTAGTTAATTAACTATCCAAACGTTAAAATTTTCTAACGAAACTTTAATACCAACTCAATGACACTCTATAAATATTTCTAAAAATATTTATGGCTCGGTTTAAAATCTTCGAGGTCTCGATACCTCGTTTTTTTTATTTTAATTATTTTAATATTTATTCCTAGTACACTATTCACTATTTCAAAAATTTTCCTAACTTCACATTTAACTTATACTTACTAAATTTATAATATTTTCTACTCGTTTGTCAGATTTAGTGATCTCGAATCACCATTCCGACACCACTAAAAATTCAGGCTATTACACACATGTCTTGCTCACAAGAGAAATCAGGAGTAGCAGTATTAGCGCTCATATCATTGATATCTAGAGACCTGTGAGGGGTATGAAAGAATATACAAAGAATGAATGAATTTAAGAATGATCGTTTATGTGCTATGAATAGAAGAATAAGAGTTGTTAGAATTTAAAGGAATATTGGTTGATAAAAATGAGGCAATACTCTTTTAAATTAGTAAAAGTTATGCTTTATTTTAATAATAATAGATGAACATAAGCCTATTTTCACAAATGTAATCTTACTACTCCTAGGCCCTAGAGTAATAAACATGTTTCGAGAATTACTTTGAAATATTTCTAAAGACTACAGGAAGATCCTTCGCAGTCCAATTGTTTAGAGAACTCCCCGGTTCGTAAGGGCGAATACCCTCGAGGTTTTCCTGTCCAAACCACTCACTATGTACAACATTGATCTGATGACTCTCTTCTACCAGCAACCCTCCTGACTTAAAGGTTTTGGATATAGGTGGGAATGTCATCAGTTCCCACTCTACTTCTCCTCCGTTCAAACGCGCCTTCCTTCTTGCTTGACGCTTTTCCATCTCCCGTCTCTTTTGTTTATGGTCTGGCTTAAAACCCAAACCAAAATGATCCTTCTTCTCTATCAATTTTGGGACTTGAATCCCTCCTTGCAACTGTCTTCCTAGTCCTTTTCCTGGCAATGCTCCTTTCCCCATCATTACTTGCAGGGCCATCATTGTTGCTCTAGATATTTTAAGAACCGGTGCCTCGCTTTCCTCCGAAATGAAGGTAGTATTAATAATTTCCAAGGAACGAAAAGAACACTCGATAGCCTTCTCATTTGTCTCTACATAAGGGGCTTTACTGGTGACAGCTGCTATGATGTCCTCCTCTGCATTATGGTTATCAAGCGTCCATCTGTCACCAACTTCAATTTTTGGTGCAGTGAAGAGGGCACCGCTCCTGCTGAGTGTATCCATGGCCTTCCCAACAGACAATTATAGGAGGGCTTGATATCCATTACCAGGAAGTCAACATCATATGTATTTGGTCTAATTTCCAGAGGGATGTCAATTCGTCCCATTACTTTCCTTTCAGTTCCGTCAAAGGCTCTTACCACATTATGACATGTCTTCATGTGTGAACTGTCGATGGGTAATCTGTTCAATGTAGATAATGGAAGGATGTTCAAAGCGGACCCATTATCAACGAGTACACTTGGAAGCGTGTATCCTTTGCAACGAGTGGTGATGTGCAAAGCCTTAGTTGACACTATGCCCCCAAGTGGAATTTCATCATCATTGAAGTAGATGAAATTATCAGCATTGATGTTATTTATCAACCGGTCCAACTTATTGACAGATATATCATGGGTAACATATGTCTCGTTGAGTACCTTCAACAATGCTTCTCGATGCACTTCAGAGTTTAGTAGTAAGGCTAAAACCGATATGCGTACTGGTTGCTTACGCAACTGCTCGACCACACTGTACTCACTATGCTTAGGGAACTTTAGAAATTCCTTTGCTTCCTCCTCCCTCACTGGCTCGTTAACAGATACTTCACTCTTTTTCTCAATTTCAACATTCTTGGGTTTTGCGAGCTCCACTCTGACGTCCCCTATATCATAACGCTTCCCACTCCGCGTATGGGAACCTTCATCTCGTACATCTTTAGATGCGCTGGCTATGTTTCCTTCTCCCGGCACCGTCACGCTACAGTCATAACTCCATGGTACTTTCTTTCTATCCTTGTAAGGGAAAGGAGTAGGTGTATGGATAATAACCTTGGGCGCTGCTGGTGTCCCCATTTTATTATTCCCTGGTAGGGAGATAATGATCTTTGGTCTACTGGTTCTTTACTGTTCATTTTCCAGCACACATACTTGCTTTTCACTAGAGCTACCTTCATAAACCTGTAGCTCTTTGTTGTCTATGAAGCCTTGTACCAAGGCCTTGAATTCCTCGCAATCTTCATGAAGCTTACCGTAATCCCACGTTCTTTCTTTCATATTTTTAGAGGTTAACATACCTCTCTTCATCATCTCCTCCCAGATTACCCTCATAGGCATCCTTATCTCATCAACCTTTTTCTTTTCCCTTTTTTCACCGGCTTCACCAATGGCATTTACTCCCTGATTGTCATGGTTCGGCAAAGGATTCTCAGTATTTGGGGTACTCTCAAATTTCAAAACCCCATTCTTGATCAACCTCTCTACGGCTTTCTTGAATCCAGTACAATTCTCGATTAAGTGCCCCGATATTCCAGCATGATACTCACATCTGGCATTTGCATCATACCATTTAGGATACGGAGGTTGTAATGGTTTTAAGTGGAAAGGGGCTATAGCATACGCATCATATAGATTTTGATAGAGCTCCCTATACGTCACAGGTATAGGTGTAAATTGCATCCTCTCATGCCTAATGTTGGATTCCTGCTTTTGAGAGTCTTGTTGCCCAACTGTGGCTACTTTGGGCTGGCTAACTGTGACTGCTTTTGAATTGAAACCACTTGTATTGTTTACCTCATTGTCTTTTCTTCTTAGGGTTGATCTTTTGACTACTTCCCCCTCAATTCTTCCTCCTCTTATGGCATTCTCTATCATCTCTCCTGCCATAACTATGTCCGCAAAACTTTTAGTAGTGCTTCCAATCATATGAGTAATAAATGGGGCTTTCAGAGTATTAATAAATAACATAGTGGTCTCCTCTCCAATAGTGGTGGTTGGACCTGCATCGCTACCTCTCTCCACCTCTGTGCATATTGCCTAAAATTCTCATTAGGCTTCTTCTCCATGTTTTGCAGGGTAATCCTATCAGGGGTCATGTTTGTTACATGATTGTACTGTTGCATGAAGGCTTGTGCAAGATCCCTCCATGAAGATATTCTAGCCCGGCTCAACTGATTGTACCATCTGGCTGCCGCTCCTATCAAACTATCTTGAAAATAATGGATCAACAGCTGATCATTGTTTACATGCCCCGTTATCCTTCTGCAAAACATTGTGATATGGGCCTCTGGGCAAGTAGTGCCATTATACTTTTCAAATTCTGGCATTTTGAATTTGTGAGGTAACACTAGGTTTGGGACCAGACTTAAGTCATTGGCATCAACCCCATGATTATTGCCAATGCCTTCCAAAGCCTTGAACTTTTCTTCTAACCATCTGCAGCGTTCATCCAATTGCCTTGTAGCTTCAGCCTTCAAATCCTCCTTTTCCACCATATCTAGATCAGGAACAAGAGGATTAGTAAGATTGTCACCCATATTAAGTCCTGAACTAATCGAGAAATTCACATGGACACCAGCATCAATTGGCCCGTGCTGAGGCCTCAAAGTAGTAGATGGTCTTCTAGGAGGTGCCTCAGTTTGCAATGATACATGCAGCGGTGTAAAACCTGGAGGAGAACCCTTATTTTCCTCTTCAGTGATGGCCATAGGAGCCTTTCCTTTATCAGTGGCCCTTAGTAACTGAGCCATTTCGGCCATTATATTCCTCTGAGCTTCCATCATTTGTTCCCTCATCTCATTCTGCATCTTAGCCAACTGCTCTTGCAACTGGTCTTGCATATCCTTTTGCAACTGCTCAAACCTTTGATCCATGTTCTTAGTTTTAGTGCGAGTGCCGTAAGGATGTGTAATTTCCAGTTTTCTTTTCTACCTTTGTAAAGAAACTTTAACTAATTAGGGTCTTTCTATAACCTTAAATGCATATGATATGATATAATGCAAATGTATGAATGCAGCGAAGGCATCAATCTCGATTCAATCTCATTTAGAAAACTTTATTTAAAAAAAGAATATCTTTACGTATAAATGGATTACAAGTATGCTTTCGCCCTAATGCCCAAAGTTTTAACTCTATCTAATAAAAGGGCTAACTCTCTTCCTATGTCTGACGACGACCCACACATCATACTCAATACGTTGGCTCGTACAGCCAAGTCTTGCACATATTCAGCAACCTCTGGAATCTGAGCTATGGCTTCTTCCATGACATGATCTCTTTCTCTAATCTGCCCTCTAGACTGATGAAGCTTTCCCTTTAGATAGTCTCCTTGCGTCTCGAGTTGCTCTATCTGAAGTTTACCTTCCTGCAATGCTGCTTCCAAATCTTCAACTTTACTCTTTAGCTCTTTTAACTCGACCGTAGAATCATGGTTGCGATGCCAACGAATGGATCTTCCAAGCTCAGTTACTTTAGACTTCAACCCTTTATTCTCTTCTTCTAATGCCAAATTCCGCGATTGCATCTCCTGAAACTTCTTCTCCCAGTACTCAGCTCTAACCTTTCCTTCTTGGACCTCTTTCTGCAATTGATCTGAAGACCCTCCTATTTTCGCTCTTCTCAAGGATACTTGTGCCTTCTTGTAGTGTTCTTTCAAGTCATCTCTATCCTCTTCAATCTTGCTCTTTTCCTTTCTTTCTTTTTCGACTTCCATCTTCTGTACATCGATATATAAACTCAAGTAAATCTTTTCTTCTTCAAGTTTTGCTATCCTTTTCTCGAGCTCCAGATTTTTCCTCTCAAATTCTTGCTTCATAATTTCTAACTCCGAGGGCATCACTTGCAGATATTCCTCCATCGGTTGAGCTCCTTCCATATTTGGCTCAGGAATGTTATCATTGATCCTTCTACCTCTCCATTCAACATATTTTGGAGTCGTAGCAGGGCCAATAGCTACTCCTTTCAACCGGCACGTCTTGTTCCAAGCGCTAGAGATCTCACCGACCCTTTTCTTATAATCGGCTCCTCTATATGCGAACTCACTTTGAGTTAGCCCATGAGTCGCTAGCACGAACTGCCTCAAACCGAATTGCCTTAACACGAGCAAGGGAGCATAACCAATGGCACCCCAAATTCCCAATAAAGGGACCCAATTGAAACTGCCGCAACGGTAAAGAACCTCACCAGGAATCATCCACGGAGCTCTTCACTCAACATCTTTCGACTGAAGATTTTGAAGTAGTACAATCCAATTCTCCTCTGGAACATCAACTCTCCTAATTGAAGCGACTATGTCCTTCAGTGGTGAGTAATCCTCGAAGAAAACCCGACAAACGACCTTATCTATCAACCGAAAATGACTATAGAACCAAGCTAGAAGCAATTGTGCACAACCAACAAACCTGTCTGCGCCAGCTTTCCTACATGCGCCTAAGGACCTGAATGTCTCTGCCAATATTGCAGGGACAGAGGTGACCCTCTTACTGAGTCTATGGAAAAGATCCGTGGTTGCCTCATCCACATATCCCAAGGCCCTAGGGAACACCATCAATCCGTACAAACTTAAGGCAAAAACATCTACCCTTTTTGCTTCATCAGGGTGTGTTAAAATCAGATCCTTCAAAGCATCCCATGAAATGCACTTGCACTCGCCCTTCTCTTTAATTCTGGCAGTAATCCACTGCTCGCTCATCCCTGTAATAGCCATCAATTTCTTCCAAAAGGTAGGGACATTAACAACTCTAGAATAGATTCTATCTTCCTAGAACCTGGGACAACATAACAAAGCAGTGTACTCCTCTACAGTAGGCGCCAAATCTACCTCCCCGAAAGTAAAGCAACTGTACGCTGGATTCCAAAACTGAGCGAAGGCTCGAAACAAGTGCTCATCTATTTAAACATCGAGCAAGTAAGGTAAGTCTCCGTAATTACCGTAGAATAACTGTTTAGTCTCGTTGCCCCATTGATCCCAAATCTCCTTAAGCTCTTGGAGATTATTCTGTGTAACACTGATGCGAGTATATCCTGACAGCTCCAACATATATCCCGCAGCTATACTATCTCCCTTTTCTAACTGAGTTTGCTCAGACCATCTATGGACGTTGGCGTTGCCCTTCACTCTATCAAGAAGTCCGTTCTCCATAATAAAACTCTCTAATTTAGACACTGACCGTGAATCGATACCTTTGTAAATGCAAAATGTCATGCAAACAAAAGAAGAGAAATAGTCAGTATCACATGATATCAATAAATCTCAACAATAATTTATAAGGGTAATATCTCAAGTTTAACTCTAACTAAGTTGGGCTCTTATGGTTTTTTCTATATGAGGTTGGTTCTAAAGTTTGAGGTACCTGAACCAGCAGATTCCTCAATCCTCACCCATTATAGGCTCATTTGAATCGAGTTCAGTTCAGGGGAATACATTTCCCTATGGCTACACGGAGATGAAAATCTCACGAAACCATAGGTACGGATGTATCCCGAAAGTGATCCACTATCCTGCACGAAGGTGAAAACCTCACGAATGCGTAGCTTCTCACTCCCACTTAAGGTTGTGACCACAACGGTCATGCAAATGCAATGCGTATTAGAATATAGCAACACATGCAATAATACAAACACATGTAAAGCAAAGAGGATTAAATCTTAGAATTTTTTAAATTTCCGACATCAAGACAAGAGGTAATCAATTACATGGCTTGACTCTCTTATTGGTCCCCAGTGGAGTCGCCAAGCTGTCGAAACCATTTTCAAATCGAGTTTTGGAAAATGGGAATCGACTTTAAGAAAAATGAAAACGGGAGTCGCCACCAATCTTTTTAGGTGTGATTGGATCATCTTTAAAACATTTGTTTTAAAATCGTTGGTTTTGGTCTACGAAATCAAAAGAATGGGTTCGGGAGTCGGTTACGTACGAGGAAGGGTTAGCACCCTCGTAACGCCCAAAAATTGGTACCTAATTGATTATCAAATGTCTTTAAGGTCGGAAATTAGAAATTCTAAGATGTAATACTCTTTAAAGTATTTGAAAATTTGGGTTTACTTGTATCAAAGTATCGACTATAGGTTAGCCTTTAGAAATCTCTATCTCAAAACAGCGAATGCTACATCCAGTAAGTTAGGACATATCACTTTGCAATTCCAAGACAGTCACTTATATTTTGAAATCCTTTAAAAACTTTAGAAGGGTACTTGACTATTCAAACTTAACGAGAAAAGTTGCAACCCAATAAGTTAGGGCACTACTTTTTTCGAAATTTTCAAACACCAAGTATTGCCTTTATATTTTTTTGAAAATTTTGGAGACTTGTCCTTTTAAAGATGATGCGTGGAGATTTGTATTGCATTATAAATCATAATAATATATTATCGTACTAGGTAAATAAAAAATGAATACTACGATATAAAGAATAATACATATAAAGCAAAAAAAATGCAAACAAAGATATATAGCATTAATAAACAAGATATATAAACATATGAGATAATATTTAAATGATGCATGATATAAAAACAAACATAATCAAATAATGCATGATATACAAATAGAATAAATGTAATGTCAATATGCATATAATTATAAAAAAATTAACACATACATGAAACATACAATACAAAACATATAGAAGAACTAATAAAAAATGATTGATTGCTAACAAAATATACATACAATTAAAAACGAGATATTTCATTTCCATTTTAAAATAGTATCTAATATATAATATAATAACATAATAAAAGAATAATAATTATATAATAATATATTGGTTTGAAAGTATGTAAGAGATTTCATAATATAACAATATTAGTTTAAAATGAAATAATATATATATATAGTAAATAAATAAAAAATGAAGTGTGTATATAATACGAGTTAAAAAATATAATTTAATAATAATAATTTACATTTTTAAAATAATATATATGTAAAATAATATAATTTGCGATACATGATATACATAACATATATATAAAAAAAACAACAAATAATATAAAAATAAAACATAATAAAGATTATATAATAAAATGTAATATAAACATATAAGAAAAATAATAAATATAATATAAAGTAACGTATAAAACAATATATATATATAAGTAATTAATAAATATAATATATGTGAAAATATAATAATATATGAAAGAGATGTAAAATAATAATTTAAGGAAAATAATATATATAATAAGTAATAATAATATATAATTAAAAAGAATACTTATAATAAAATAATTTTATAATATATAATATAAAAGTAAAATTAAAATAAACAAATAATATATATATATAGAATAATATAATAAATATATGACTAAATTTAAAGTTTAACAAAATTATGGGGCAAATTTTGAAAGGGAATAAAACTGAATTAAGGATTAAAATAATAGATAATAAGTAAGGATTAAAATTAAAACTAGATAGAATATTAGGGTTAATTTAAAAAAATAAAAAAAACAATTTGGATTAATTTGGAATGCACGCTAAAAGCTCAGGGACTCACTGGGTAAATAACCCTAGTCCTTGAAACGGTGTCGCTCTCAGGGTTAGCTTTTTAAAGAACAGAGGACTAAATTATAATGAAAACAGAAGATTTGGGCCAATTTTAAATAAAACGAGATTTGAATCAGATGAAATTAAATAATCTAAAAATCCACAAGAACCGAGGGAATAAATGTCCCACTATAGCGGTAAAACACGCGGACCTTCGGATCGGATCGGGTCGAATTTTGGAACCTACGAAAAAAAATCATTCTGTAACTCCTTTTAAAAAAAAAACTAAAAAAACCTCTGAAAAAAGGGCTCCGACCCTCGGAGCTCCGGCCTCGTGGCTATCCTGGCTCGTCCCAGTGTCTGGCGTGCGTGGTCTCCACGCGCTTAACGAGCCGCCACCAGAGCCACCGTATACGGTGGTTAGGGTTTCAAAAACCCTCCCTTTTCTTTGCCGATTCTCAGGTATCAACCTTCTCCCTCTGTTTTGAGTTTCTATTTTTTAGATCTGGGTGTGTGCATGTTAGTAAATGACCAGATAAGATTAAAAAAGAAGAAAACGATTCGATTACCTTTGAAAAACGAGATTCGCCTTTTATTTCTCTGTTTCAAAAGGATTACAATGGTTCGTGCTATTCTATTAGGTAAATCCCTATACCTTCTTTTTTGTTTCTCTTTGCTTCTAAAAACTCTCTTTTTTTGATTCCCTACTATTCTTCTCTCTGCTTTTGTGTGGGTGTATTTCTGCTATCGGGTCTCTCCCTCCGTGTGTGTCCTTTTTTACAGATTAAAAAGAAGGCTTTATAGCCTCGACTACTACAAGTTTTGGAAAGAAATCTTTGATTTTTTTCCGTATTTGCTTCGCATGTCTGCTGTAATTTTCTTTCCTTTTCTTGCAAGTACTTGCAAAAAAATCCGGCAATGGCAAAGGCTTGACGATGGTTCACTGGTGGCGTTGATCTCGGTGTGAGTTGGGGCCTAGAATCATGGCCTTGACGGGGTAGCAGGAGCTGAAGAGTCACGAGGCTTGGCTTCTGGAACCTTCTGTTTGTGGCGCGAGGAGAAAGAGGGCAGAAACCCTAGGGTTTCTTGCCTGGGTCTGCAGATGTTTGGGCCAATTGGGCCTCTGGAAATTTTGGGTTTGTAATGGGTAGAGGTGTTTTGGGCTACCAGTCTGTAACGGGTCCATTGCAACTGTTTGGGACTTAGTTTAGGCTGGGCTAGTCTAGTAAAATTTGGTTGTTGGGTCTGTGTATTTAGGCTTTGTAAAAAAAAACTTTTATGGACTGTTTAAATTAAATAAATAAATATTTATTTATTTATCTATTAATTTTTCAGTTTTAATAATCCGGGCAAATTTTGGTGATTACATCCACCATTAATGACAGTCGTTGCTATTATTCTGGATTGTGTTGAAACAACCTACCTCCAAAGTAATTAACATTGATTACTTAAATGTCAATGGTAGACTTTTCATCATTGGCTCCATAACTGGATTTCTCATAGAACCAAACATTGCAGTTATGATCGCAAAACAACTTTCAATCCAAGGTTTTAATCATGTTCTAAACAACAGCAGGCCAAACCCTTTACTATATAATAATATGTTGCAAGACAATTGAAAGTGGGAAACTTTAAATATGAGTAAATCCTTTTAAGGCAAGTCACTTTCTCTAAGCGACGAAATGGGTTGTTTAAGAAGGCTTATGATGGATGCTCGTGAGAAGAAGTATAAAGCTCTTCTCAACGAGTAGATGGCAAAAGGAATGTTAAGTAAGTGAAATACTTACTAATAGAACTAGATTATCAATAAGTTTGTTGATGGTTTCATATAGATTGTTTGTTGTTATTTGGCTATTTGTTTGTGTTGTAACTGAATGTTAGTTTCTTATTTGATGTCTTTATTGTTTTCTCAACCAATAATTAATAGATGTGTTGGTGAAAATTATTGATGTAGCTTCAATTTATGGTTCTTTGGCTATTACTGAAATGTTCTTCCCATATGTTCATGTTGTTTCATTGATATTTTTACACTTATTAATGCAGTTGAATTTTATACTAAAGGACTTGATGATGAGCCCTTCAATTCGAATGATGATGAAAGAGGCTTGCTGTATATTGTGTTTGTGTATATATATATGTTATAGCAATTGATGAATGCAATTGTCCCAGAATTTTTTGATGTCATGGTAAAGGTGTTGACAACATGTTGGCAATGCATTCACTGAATGCAATTACCAAGTGATGTAATAGACAACAACCTGACAACATGTTGTCAACGTGTTGATTGCTTCTATTAGGATTTTGTATATAAACTAATAAGTGTATTATCCAGTGGTAATTTTGTATTAATATGATCAGTTTATGTTAATTAAATGTTTAATTAATATTGTCTCAAACTTGTCCAAACCTAATACATACAAATTTGTTCATATTTCGCCAAAATAGACTCTTCAAAAGTCATAAAAAATGGGACCTAAGCCAACTATGTAAGGTGTTGGTATAGACAAGGTCTATCCCAACCTTTTTAAGGTTGCCTTAGACTAGTCTATCCCAACTCTTTAAAATTTGGAATATGAATACTTTATTCCAACCTTTTTTAGGTCACCTATTTCCTCTTATCCCAACCTTTTTTAAAGGCTGACCTTGACTAGGTCTTTGCCAACCCTTCAATAAAGGTTGACCTATGTTGAATTATGTTGGAGCTTTTTCCAAGGCATTGTGGTACCTATGCCAATGGTGCTAACAACGACATTTTCAGAAGCATTAAGATGCCATATGCAAACTTTTTCTACGTCATTGATTTAAACGAAAACTTTCAAATAATTCAGTAACCAAATTGTAACTTTTATTAGTTAAGTGACTAAAATGAAAATTTACTCATAGTTTAGTGACTAATGGTGTAGTTTACCCATTATTTAATAGCAATCAATTAAATAATAATTCAAATAAATTAGATTAATCCTTATGTCATCTCTTGTTCTTTGTAAGAAAATGCATTTACTACGAATAGTAATACATGCAATCTATTTCTCTTTTTTTTTCATTCATTCAACATATCAGTTCAAAATGCAATCTGTAAAAAGGTTAAGTTGTGTAATGACTCAATTTTCAATGGTGTCAAAAAATTCGGTTTTAAAGTCAAAATTCTTAAATCGAGTTAATCAAGAATTAGAACCGAATAAATACGTGTCAAGTACGAAAATGAAGGGTCAAATTATTAAGTGAAATTAATTGATTGATTGTTGAATTATAAGTATAGGGACTAAATTAAGAAGAATAACAAATGACGTAACAAAATGTGATGGATTTATGAAGCAATTTAGCTTGACCCCTTACTAATTGTGTCATGAAAATGTTTTAGCCATTGATTTTTTTTATTTATTAAAATTTTGTTGTTAGATGCCGATTGAATCTTAGTTTATTTGGTATCGATATTGTTTCTAGTCCAAGAGGACGTGGGTTCGAGTGTGCTGAAATACATTATCCTCTTATTTAAGAGCTGGGGAGGGGCTGTGGATAGTTTTAGGCATCACCCATATGAAAGGATTTAAACTTAAATGATAAGAGTAGGATATGCATGTTTGATGTTAGATAGATTCATGGTAGCAACATTGTAAAAATGTGAGTAGAAGTGTTGATTTATATTTGAATTTATGTTTAAAGAAATTTAGTTAATTATGTGTTAATAAGAACCTAATTGTAAGAGATAAAAACTTTGAGGTTTACTATTGAATGATAGTAATGTGAGGTCTCTGTACTATATTTATAAAGTCAAATTTAAATTTTTTCGGGTAAATCGTGAGGTATGGGTGTTTTGGGCAATAGGAATTCAAGAGACAAATTTGAAATAAATGCATTCATGTTTATATTGTTGCGAATTATGTTTAAACTATATGAGTAATGAGTTTTCCATATTTGGAATCAATTTACGTAGCTAAAGACGACATAAGACTTTCACGGGACAAAGGGAAAGTGAGAGCCGTGACAAATAGCCTCGTTTTCAGTTTGTGCTTTCATAATTCGCTTTCAATATATATATGAATAATTCAATAACCGAATAACGAAATAAAATATATTAATGTTGTATGCGACCTGAGAGGTACATATATACTTCACTATTCGATATTTTGAGGTATGACGAGTGAATACGTGTAAATATGATTATCGATTTGTTTGAGGTAGGTTAATTGAATATAAATATGTTTGCTATGTGTTATTTGATTGTTATCCTATTGGAAATATGATCTGTGATATTTGATAATGGAAAATGTCCTATTAAAGTTGTCGAATAGAGTTTCAAGTATAGTTGGCATGCCATAAAATTTATTTTGATAAGTAGGAGATTCAGCACTATGCGCGTTATTATATTGTGATAGTTCTCTAATATCTTGGGGTCGAGAACGTATCATCAACTCAAATACTTTAGGGGTACAAGTGTATTTTGGTGTGGTTGGTAGGATCGATACATTTATGCCTGAATAGCACTTCGGTACGTATATTGATGTAATGGTGGATTGATATGAATATCCGTCCTTAAATCTGATTCTATTAATAGGGATTAAACTATGAAATATTATGTTATGCATGTTTGTGATTAGAATGTGATTATAACAATGATATGACATATAGCTTCGATATGTTACAGCATATGCAAATACATTGGGATTGCTTCGAAATTTCGATGTGTAAAAAGCAAACATTATATTGATACATATATGTTTATGTGAAATACGAATTATGGATACCTAAGGATTTAATGATTTGTTTGAATATATGTTATATGGATAATGGTAATGAAATGATTGTTGATCATAAGAGTATTCATATACTTCGCTCGTTTATTATACGCATAACGTTTTTTTTACCCTCCTACTTTGTAAAAAAAAAATTCATTTTAGTTCTTTATTTAATTTTTCGCTTCTTGTTGCCTTTGAACTTACATTTTTTATTAAATCACCCCAAAATAGATGGAAAAGTTGCTAGCTTTGCTGACGTTGCATACACGTAGATTGCCACGTAGATAACACACTAGCATTTAATTAATTTTTTAATTAATTAAAATTTTAAAAAATATTTTTAAAATTTTTAATTTTTAAAAATAGTTTTTATATTTTTTTGAATTTTTAAAATTTTAAAAAATTAAGTAAATGTTAACATGTAATCCACATGGCCATGTCACATGTATGCAACGTCAGCAAAGTTAAAAAACGTTAAATTTTTCATTCGTTTTGGGGTCATTTTACAAAAAAATGCAAGTTTAAGTGTTAAAAAATGCGACAAATTAAATGGATGGCTAAAATGACTTTTTGTAAAGTTGGAGGGCCAAAAAGTCATTATGACATTATTATATTACTATTATATTTTAATTGAATTCAAATTACGTTAGCACTATTGAGTATACATTATCAGCATATGGTTTTGTTTGTTTTCGTTTGCAGTCTTGATTGAGTGTTAAAGTAGATTAGAGGTCCGGAAGCAACCAACTCGACAGCTGAGCTCACAAGTCAAGTTTGTGCCTAACATGTATGTATATATTTAGTTAGATAGCGTGTACCTAAGTTGGTCTTATGGTTTAATGTATATGTTGATGTTTTGGTATATTTTGATAGTTTGACCTATAATATTTTCGGAAATGAATTTTAACTCTTGATTATAAAATAATCTTGCATGATTATATGTGTTTGATTATGCATTTTACTTTGTTGGATAGTGATGCGTTGAATACTTTGGTTAAATGTTTAAATGTGTTTTCCTATGTTAAATTGATGTGTTTGAGGTAAACTTTAGGTAAATGTAGGTGTGTTTTGATTAAATAATGAAAGCATTTAACTATACATTTTAGGCCATTTTATCATAGAGTCTTGAGACATGTTTATGTCTTGAGACATCAAGAACAAAAATTACCATTTGAAGTAGTTCATTTATTAAGTTCTCGAGACTTATTAAGCAAGTCTCAAGATAAAATGACCTCTATCTCGAGACAAGGGCATGCCAAACTAAAATAAACCTATTGTATTCCAAGGGTTTTTGTCTCGAGACAACCAAACATTGAAGCTTAATTAAAAAAACAGGAGAGGCCGTCTTGAGTCTAGTCTCGAGATAAGGACTCTAAGGTCTCGAAAGGTCTTGAGACATATCCACATTGAAGCAAAAAATACCTAAAATTATGAATGGCCTATCTCGAAACATAAAGCTTCTTGTCTCGAGACCCAATGCTAAATTATAGGGGTAAGCAAAATTCGATTTGATTTGAAAAAATAAAAATAAAAATTTAAATTTTGAGTTATTCGAATCTAGTTATTTGAATTATTCGAGAAAACTCGAATAAGAAATTTTGGATTTCGAGTTCAAGTCAAGTTGAATTTTTACAATTCGAATAACTTGAATAATTTCAATAACAGATTAGTATAAATACTGTTTTGGTCCTTGTCAATTTTGAAAATGAGCAAATTGGTCTCTCTCTTAACAAAAATTACAAAAAAAATCAAAGTAATTTTCAAATTTTGAAAATAATTTTTAAAATTCTAAATATTTATAGAAATTCTAAAATTCAAAAATTATAAATTTTAAAAAAAATCTAAAAAAATTTATACAAAATTTAATAAAATAATAATTTTGGAATCTAAATAAGTGATTAATGATTCAAGTTTATCATACTAAAATATCTTATTTTTATTATTATTTTGCTTTAAAAAAGTTTTCAAATATATAGTGTTTCAAATTTTTGTGTTCTACATTGGAAATAGTTATATTGTACAAGATTTTAATTTAACATTATTAATTTTTCTAATTTAACTCAAATGGTTTCACTCGATTCAATCAAACGCTCACCCCTAATTCGAGTTATCTGAAAATCCAAATAAAAAGGGCAAAATTACGCCGTCTTGATAAATGTTTACCTTTTTTAAAATTAAAAATCAAAACTATCAAGTTAAAAGGTAAAAATATGTTGTTTTGATAAATGTTTACCCATTAGTCTTACTTTCCTTCCCGAATCGTCCCACTCTTCTTTTTTTTCCTTTAATCAAAATTAATCTAAAAGCTTGTATTTTGTCTACTAGTAAAATAATTGGTCCATGTAAACAGAATAATGAGAATAAATAATAAGATTCGTTAATTTGACTTGATTCCACTCGAAATTTTTTTGACTCGATTCGAAAAAAATTCAAATCGAGTTCGATTGCTAAAATAGGATTCATCAACTCGACTAACTCAAAATTTTTTGACTCGATTCGACTCTACTCAATCGAATACCCATCCTTACTAAATTATGTGTATTAAGGTTTTGGACTCTAAGGTTATGTTTATCCTATTAATGTCTTGAGGTGTCATGTTGTCCAAACAACGTATAGATTTTTTGTCGCCTCAAGGCCTTAAATCATCATGCAAAGAATTTCTACCCATCTTCGTGCTAACAAAACACTCCATTACTATCTTTTGATCGATAAAAATGCTTAAATTTCCGTAGATGTGGCTTCCTTTGGATTGGATTTTACCCATGGTGAGATGGAAATATTGGGTGAATATTCCTTTTCACTACACTGGTTTCTTGTTTGGAAGATTTGAGGTGCGGTGCAATTGAGCACTCTTAGGGTTTTTTACTAATATAATATAAAAAAAAACCTAAATGGTACCCAAAAAAATTATTTACTAAAATAGTATATCCAAGGTGGTGCCGCCTCTGGCAGTGGTGTGACCACCTTGGTTTT
Organism: Gossypium hirsutum; assembly: GCF_007990345.1. Taxonomy (NCBI): domain Eukaryota; kingdom Viridiplantae; phylum Streptophyta; class Magnoliopsida; order Malvales; family Malvaceae; genus Gossypium; species Gossypium hirsutum. Next base: position 21,565,022 of record NC_053424.1, read on the forward strand.
TTTGCCACCAACAGTAAAAAAATAAAAATAAAAATAGCAAAAAAAACATAAAAGCTAAAAAAAATGTAATAAAAAACAGAAAAAGGTGACAGCCGGCACAGGTGGAGGCCCTGCTGCAGGCGACACTGGTGGTGGGCCTACCACAGGCAGCACCAATAGTGTCGGTGGCAGAGGCGGCACCAGGCGATTAGACTCCTCATACAGGGGTTTTGGTTTTTCTTTGTTTGGGGACCATAGTTCATTTCGGGAAGAAAGAAGGAGAATAAGGCGACGCTGTGAGGGAAGGAAAAAGAAAAAAAAAAGAGAAGTAGAAGAAGAGGGAGGGAAGGAAAAAGAAAAAAGAAGAAGGGAAAAACAGGTAAATTTTTTTTATTATAAATTGAGTAATTAATGTTAATTTAAGTAAACAATTTATTTATTTTAGGTCTTATTATTATTATTGTTGATTGATTTTGATTTAATTCAAATTTAATTTTAAATTTATTTTTTTGCAAGGTGTTATTTGGTTAAAAAGAGATATTAATGTGTAATAGGCCCAATTTGCCCGGCCTATTATAAACCAAAGATAATAAATATAAAAACCAAAATAAAAAACAATAAACGACCCAAAATTAATCAAAGTCCAAGCTCTTTTGCAAATAATAAAACCTAACCTAACCATTAAACCCAAACCACCTAGCCCGGTTGATAAGCTAACCCAATTAACAAACAACCCAAACCCCAACCCATTTGAAATACAACCCAATTACAAGATTGGCCCAAATGACTGAAACTTTGGTTTCAGAAGCCGAAACCCTAGCCATCTCCCCTGGCGCCGCAACCAGTAGTCGGTCTCTAGCACCATACGTGCGCCATCGTCCCTCGCGCCCTCCTCCGTTCGTGTCTTTATACGGCTATTCTTGCAATAGAACACACAAGAAGAAGCAGCTAACAGAATACACAGCAAATGGCAGCAGGAAAATATAATTTCTATTTTTCATTTATTCTGTAAATTTGGGCTATAAAAAGCCATCGTTTGTACTTGAAAATCTTACGCACACTGAAATAGGCATATAAATATCGAATACAGAGAAAAGGCATTTAGAAATCAATTTTGGAAAGGTGATTCTTAGATCTAGCATTTTTTTTCGATTTTATTTCTTTGTTCTTTGTAGAGGGCAAATTTGCCCGGGCCCACTAGAAACCCAAATATATATATAATATAAAATAAATAAATAAATTTAAAACCCAAGTTTATAACAGTCCAATAATAAGCCCAGTTACATAACCCCTAGCCCTAATTTGTAACAAACCCTGACCCGAATCTACAAGGCCCGATAGACCCAGAACACTAAAACAGGACAGAACCCTAGCTGTTTGCTTGTGCCGCAGCCGTCCGAGCCCCTCCAGTGCCTCCGCCCACGCCAAGCCTGCAACACCGTACGACCAGCACACAACCCTCGTACGCCACGCCACACCTCCGTACGCCAGCACAGCATCCGTACCTGCAAAAGAACAAACCACAACAGCAAATACATACAAAAGAAAACAACAGCAAAAAGAGAATTTGTATTCAATTTCTATTTCTATTTTTTGAATATCTCTTATTTCTGTATCGACTATAAAGCCAAAGCCCCTGCTCATTGTAATTTTTTTACGCGCACAATCAATACATTTTTGAAATACAAAAACGCAAAAGAAATTGAAAGGTGAGACTCAGATTCTAGTTCTTTTTCGTTTTCCCATCCGTTCCTTTTTCTCCAGTTTTACATACTGCACATTTTGAACATAAGAATCGAAGAGGAAAAAGGGCGAAACCCTACCTTCGCATATGAGCCATCGAAGACCTCGTCTCCTTCGCTGAAATCGGAGTCGGAGATGGGATTTCGGGGCTTAAAACGATGAACTCCATGCTGGAGTGAACGAAAGAGCGAAAAGGGGGGTACTGAAGGATATCACTCGTCGTGGCAGTGATGAAAGGATGGCCGAACGGCGCAGAACCTTTAGGGTTCCCCCTCCCCCTGTTTTTCAGCTGAAATGTCTAGGGTTTTCAGGGGCTTCGCCTTCTTTTAATCTGCGATGCGAAACGGTGCCGTTTGAGGCATGGTTTGTAGCCTTAAAACGACACCGTATAGAGAACCCGGCCCGACCCATTCTCAGGTACCCTCAGGACCCGCGTGTTTTCGCGGTGAAAGGTTATTTTCAAGATTGGTCCCTTCCCTTCGTATCGTTGTTCGATTAGGCTTAGTTCAGATTTATTTCTTTTAAATTCGGCCCTTATAATTTGTATGCGTTTGCATTCTAGTCCGTGCACATGCGCTGCGTTTTGGGGTCTGGATTATTTCCAGGTTTGGCCCCTGTACATTCACCCCTGTTGCGCGCTAATCCTTCCTTTTCATTTTTTACAGTTTATTTTATTTAAACTATCCTCCTTATTTTTTTAATTTGACTTCAATTTGGCTTCTTTCTAGATTCATTTAAATTTTCTTTTTATTTTATTTGTGTTTATTTATTCGTATAAGTTACACCATATGTATCTTTTTATTTAATTATTTATCGCAATTTTGGTACACATATTTTCACATTTTTGCATACCCCTTTTTACAAATGTTTTTACATTCGCACTATTATATATGTATATATATACATATTTGATGACAAAATTAGCTTTATTTCATGTGTATTATTAATGTCACATTAGTTCATGCATATGTCTGTTTTTGAATTCTTCACATATTTATATATATTAGTTGTTCAAAAGGAAACTACATGTTTTATTTATTACTTAAATATCATACATGAACGTTGGTATATATATATATCTATATTATTCTATACATAACTAAACTCATATGTTTTTGTTATTTTAATATGTTTGATACACATGTTTTACATATCATTTAAATTATTTTTTTACTTATATATATTCTTTATTTCTTTTAAATCTAATTTTGATATTATATATATTTTTGGTTCGTTTCAAATGTTTTCCTATATTATTATCATCCTTTTTGTATAAACGTTGTTTATATTAAGCTTTTTATTTCATGAACATTATTTATTGTAGATGAACAAATCTTGTTTCAAATTATTTTTGTATAGTCACTAGTTTCATATTACATGATTAGTATTTCATATACATTCTTTTGAATATTTTTATGCGGTTAAACCCATATAATCTATTTACCTTAAAACTTTCTAACATGTATGCCATTGGTTTAAAATTTATGTTGACATCCACTACTATATTCATGTATAATATAAATAATCGATAAATTTCGGGTTTAAATCGTTTTGTATAGTTTTCTTTCCAAAATTCTTCATATAATACTATTTTTGAAATTCATTTATATGTTAAAGTTTATATGTTATTTACTCTATTTTTTTTATTTGTTTGATGATCTAACTCAAATTTTTATGCGTATATGCATATTCCTAGTTTCTATAAAATATTTCGAATTCTAGCATATGCTAGCTTTTATGATCTATTTATCTTATATGATGCTATGTACATTGTTGTGGCATATTATTGTATGTATTATCTTGCTTGTGATTGTTATATTATCATTTTCGTCATTGTATTATTATATCAATTATTCTCCATGCATGGTTGAAATTGAATTATATTTCCAAACTAGTTATGCTTATTCATTTAAGTTCTTGTAGTTGATGGTATTACCTTCATTTTTCCATTGTCGTATTTTTATGAATGCACATATTACCCCATTCATCGTTTTCCACTTGATTTTTGAAATGTGGTTTTATAAAACCAAAATTTCGTGATTAATTTCGTCTTATTTCAAATCGAATTAATACGTCTTAAGCTAGCTTTATAATCATTCATTCAAAAATTCTTCAAAACGAAGACGAGATTCGATGTTTGGCAATTCGCGGAATCGTGCCCTAACGTGTTGGGTTGCAATTTCGCGTTTGCTCAAAATAATCGAATATTACTTCAAAATTTTCACTCATGTCTTTTAAAGTTCTTCAAAATGAAGACGAGATTCGATATTTAGCAATTCGCGGAATTGTGCCATAACGTGTTGGGTTGCAATTTCGCGTTTGCTCAAAATAATCGAGTATCCCTTCAAAATTTCATTCATATTTTCTAAAAATTATTTAAAACGAAGGCAATATTCGGCGTTTGACAATTCGAGAATCATGCCCTATCGTGCTGGGTCGTGATTTCTCGTTTGCTCAAAACGATCGAACATTCCTTTATATTCTCATTCATGTTTATAAAAAAAACTTAAAAACGAAGACGATGTTCAATGTTTGGCGATTTGAGAATCGTGCCCTATCGTGCTGGGTTGCGCTTTTTCATTGGTTCGAAACAATTGAAGATCCCTTCAGAATTTCACTCACATTTTCTAAAATCTTTCAAAATGAAGGCGATGTTCGATGTTTGACGGTTTGAGAATCGAGCCCTATCGTGCTGGGTTGCACTTTTTCATTTGTCCAAAATAATCGAATATCTCCTCGGGATTTCACACGTATTTTATAAGGTTAGGCAATGGTCAATGCTTGGAAATTCGAGGAATCGTACCCTACTGTGCTGGGTTTCAATTTTTCGTTGGACTAAATGGTTGAGCATCCTTTTTTAATTCTCGAATTATAAACTTTTAGATGTCGAAACAAGAAGATTTTTTGGCAACCTACTCGGGTTATTCAAACATTATCAAAAAAGAACCACCTTTCAAAAACGTTTTTAATTTTAGATATAAGGACAGTATTTAATCGATTTGGTACCAATTTTGGGCGTAGTGAGGGTGCTAACCCTTCCTCATATGTAACCGACTCCCGGTCCCGTTTTCTAAAATTTTCGTGGACCATAATCGGTGTTTTAGTAAACTGAAACTGTTTTATTAAAATAACCAAATCCTCAAGTGATCCGATCACATCAAAACAAGAGATCGGTGGTGACTCTATATTTCATTTTCAAAAAGTCGATTCCCCTGTATTTTCATTAAATTTAAAATTTTAAAATTTTTGAAAAAAGGATGGTTTCGACATTCTTCTTGGTTTTTGTTTACGGTATAAGAAAAAATAAAAAGGGACTTACCTTGGTATTGACTTTTGAATCCTTGTTGGCTTCGCAATAATCGAAGTATAAGTGATGATTCTGTGGCTTAAGGGCAGCAAAACCTTCGAGTGCGTCTTCGAATAAGACAAACCATGCTTTCATATGGTGTGATTCACCGAAATATGGAAGCAAAAAGGCGGCGGGGCAAAGAACCATCTGATTCGGCCGCATGAGAGGAATAGGAAACTTAAGTTTTTGTTTTGATTTTTTTAAAAATGATTAGGGGTTCATTTTAGGGTTTCCTTTTGTTTGTATGGAGTATAGGGAGCGACGTTGTTTTGAGCCAATCTCAATGGCTTTGAAACGGCACCGTCTGGAAACCTCAAACCCGATGACCCGACCCGTGCAAAGTTGAGATCCGCGCACTTGGTCCTTGAGGGTTAATTGTGCGTTTAGTCCTCCCTTTCGCGTTGTTGTTTAATTGTACCTTATTTGCTTTACTTTATTTTTTAGAATTTATACATATAATTTACGCATGATGTCAATTAGGTCCACGCTTCAACGCAACGTTTTGAGACCTAGAATATTTCCAGCTTTGGTCCCTGTAATTCGCACATGTTGCGCGTTGGTCCCTATTTTAATTCCATTAGTTTACTTTATTTATAAATTATCCCTTTTATTTTAAATTTATTTTAATTAAGTTTTCTATCTATACAATGCGTTATTTTTAAGAGAATTCATTTAATATTTTTTTATGTGTTGAGATTACTTTAATAATTTTACTTTGTTAAAAAAATCATTATTTTAAAATCTTCATGTTATATTATTTTAACATTTTGTATAATATTCCATTTAAATATTTTTATATATATTTGTACATATATACTATTTTAATTGAGCTTTCCATTTGAAATACTTATTATTTTAAAGTTCATAATATTTTTATAGGTGTTGAGATACTTTAATAACTCTACTTTGTTTTTATAAAATCACCATTTTAAAATTCTTTTTATATCATATTATTTTAACATTTTATATAGTATTTCGTTTAAATGTTTATATGTAGATTAGTACATATATTTAATCCTAGACTCATATTTAATTCCATGTTACTTTTACATATAATTGCTTCTAAATTTATTTATATATGTATATGTTTTTTAAATCTATTGTGTGCATAATTTATTTCCTAAGATTATATTTTATTATGTATTTTTACTATCCTTTCATATTTTATATATTATTTAAATTCTCCTTCATTGTGTGTATATTGTCAATTTTTTATAAATATATTTTTTTAACATTTGGCATATTATTTGATTTAAATGTCTTCTTTTTGCAACATCAATTTTAAAAAAATTATAATATATTCTTTATTTTTTCTTATAAATTATTTCAAGTTCTAGCATATGTTATTTGCTCATCAATCCATCATTTTTAGAAATTGTTTTTGTATCGTATTAGTTTTATGTTGTTTGGTACCTCATGTGTTAATTGTTTTTATATTATTTCATGTATATTTGTTACAGCACATTTATTCGTTTTTATGTATTATTAAATCAATTGTTGTTTACCCATGCTTGTGAATTTGGTTATATTTTGGATTAATTATATTTAATTGTTTGTTTTGTTAGTTGGTTAAATAAGGTTATGTTATCTTCATTCACCAAGTATTGTATTTTACGCATGCATATTATCCCATGATTATTATTTTTCTTTTGGTTTACAAATGTTGCTTTATAATTTTCAACTCTTTGAAATCAATTATTCCATTTTATTTCAAATAAAATTAATGCGTTTTGAGCTAGTTTACAATGGTTTATTTTAAAAAAATTTAAAATAAGGCAAAGCTCAATGTTTAGAAATTCAAGGAATCGTGCCCTACTGTGCTGGGTTTCGGTTCTTCGTTGGACTAAATAATTGGGCATCCTTGGATAATTTTCAACGTATGAGCTTTTGGAAGTCAAAAATCAATTGTGTTTTCAAAGGTATAAAGGATCGTGTCCTATCGTGCTGGATGTGATGCTGTATACCTTTGAAATGAGAGAATTTTGACGACCAACTTGAACCACTCAAATGTTTTAAAAAGGAACCATATTTCAATTTTTTTTCTAAAATCTTAGACAAAAGGACAACACTTAATCAATCTGGTACCAATTTTCGAGCGTAGTAAGGGTGCAACCCTTCCTCATACGTAACCGACTCCCGAACCTATTTTTAAATTTACGTAGACCAAAATTGATTTAAATGGAATAAAATGTTTTATTAGGTAATCCAATCACACCTAAACAAAAAGATTGGTGGCGACTCCAAACTTTGTTTTAAAAGTCGATCCCCCTTTTTTTTCAAATAAAAAATGGTTTCGACATAAGGTATGTTTGTATTTATTTATATTTTCATTCATTCCTAATTTATTTTTAATTTTTATTGAAGTAAAAAAGCTATGTTATGTGCAAAAAATGGTTTATTATTATTATTTTATGTAATTTATTTGTTAAGTGTGTTTTTGGTTGATTAAATATATTTTTTATAAAATTTATTTGGCATGTTATATTCTGATTATTTTAATTTTATTTTCACTACAGGAAAATAGGGCTTTAGCGGCGTTTTTAGTGGCGTTTTATTAAAAAACGCCGCCAAAATTTTAAAATTCAGAGCAATAGCGGCGTTCCAAAAAAAACGTCGGTAAAAACAGAGCATTCGCGGCGTTTTTTACTAAAACGCCGCTAAAAATAGAGCATTAGTGGCGCTTTAGGTAAAACGCCGCTAAAAACCAGAGCATTAGCGGCGCTTTAGGTAAAACGCCGCTAAAAACCAGAGCATTAGCCGCGCTTTATGTAAAACGCCGCTAAAAACCAGAGCATTAGCGGCGCTTTAGGTAAAACGCCGCTAAAAACCCCATAACCCCTAAACCTCAAAAAGAATCATAAACACTAATCTCTAACCTCTAAAACAAAAATTATTAAAATTTATGATTATACAATATATTGAATATTTTCTTATATAATCATAAAAGAGATAGTATTGAATTTAAAATATTAAATTAATTATCATTATATTTTAAGGATTATGGTTTAAGCAGGTTCAATTATGATCGTTAACTATGGTTTAAGGTTTAGGAGTTAACTAATATTTGAAGGTTTATGATGAATTCGGGGTTTATGGATTATGATTTAGGGTTTAAAGGTTAGGGTTAAAGTTTAGAGTGGGACAATTATTATTATCTTCTTAAGAGATAATTTCCTTTCCAGATTCTTACTTGGGATGCTATATATTAAGAAAGGGTGATTTTGAATGTGGAATTAACATTTGTTGAACTATGTATAAACTCCAAGCTTATATAACATAGAAATATCTTACAGAGTGGACATTATAACTAGAGTGTTCCAATAGAGAATTAATTGTTTTATTAAAGTTATGTAACTTTGTATAAATAATAATGCTATTGTGTATTTTTAATTATCTATTTTTTTGTTTAAATATATTTAGATTAAATAGAATGTCTGAAATAAAATATGTTAAAAATTAAGTTTAGGTTAAGGGTTTAAGGAAATGATACTATTAGCTAGATATTAACTGAAGAACATAATTTGGATTTTACTAAGATTCATGTTATTTTGTATATACGCACTCATAATATTATTTAATATAAGAATATAAACATATATATATATGTGTTTTAATTTGTACTACATTAACATTGGCCACACGAATTTCCAAAAATATGTTTATTATGGTTTAGGGTTAACAGTTTTTTAGAGTATATATACTTTATAGTTTGGGCTTATGGTCCAGGAGTTATGGTTGGTTTAGGGGTTTAAAGTTTGGGGTGAGGGGTTTTTTGTTTGTGGACTAAGGTTTAGGGTTTAGAGTATCAGGTTTAGGGTTTCAAATTTAGAGTATAATTTTGGATTTTAATTTAGAAGATAAATGTATATAAGATAAAGATATATAAAATATTATTTTAAAAAATATATAAATATATATATGGAAAGTGGTTTAGTGTGCAATTGTGTACATGAACTGTAATTTGATCTAAATCTTGTAAAATATTAATTTACACGTTATTGATATAATAAACAGCATCATGTTTTTATTTAATTAATTAATTTATATGCATACATAATATGTATTTTAAAATGTGTATTAAATCAAAATTAAAGTTTCAACTATAGTTAGGGTTTTAGGGTTTATATATATTTTAAAAGAAATTCTAAATATATAGTTTTAAATTTTGATCAATTTCTATAAAATATTCAGGTATTAGCGGCGTTTATACATAAAACGCCGCAAAAGATAGAAAATAGCGGCGTTTTTTTAGAAAACGCCACAAAATTTCATTATACATTACAGTAAAACGGCGTCGTTTCCTCTGAATAGTAGTGGCTTTAGCGGCGTTTCTATAATAAACGCCACAACGCGTATTAGAACGGCGTCGTTTTATTGTGTATATAAAATAGGTATTAGTGGCGCTTTGCTGAAAACGCCGTAAAAGGTCTTATTAGCGGCGCGTTGCTAAAAACGCCACAAATTTTGCTTATTTGAAACAGCATCGTTTTTTCTCTCTTGAGGTTTATGCCCTTTACCCGAAATCGGTTTCATTTTTTTGCTAAGTCTTTTTCCCCCATCTCGTCTTCCTTCCCCAAATCCCTAAAACAAAACCTCTTTTTTTTCCCCAAATCATCCCCTAATTCCCCAAACCCGAAATCCCTAACATTTTCCCCAAGTCCTCTTTTTTTCCCTTAATCTGTTCCCCTCATTCCTGAAATCCCTTACTTGTTTTCCCTTTCCTGTCGTCGACGGTCAGATGGTTCATGGGTTTTAAATGGTTAGTTTTTTAGTCCCATTTAGATTAATGTGTAGTTACTGTATTAGTTGGCTTTTATTTTTTTGGGATTTTAGATTAATGATGTTGATACTGATGTTGATGTTGATCTCGATGATTATACCCTTGTTTTAAGTAAACCCAATACCGGGTCTGGTGTTTCTGGTGCTGTTTTGAACTGAACCACCACAATTATTGGTGCTAGAATCATGGCTTTACCTGCTACTATGAAGGTTCTGGGGCTTATTTTAGGGATTCTCGATCAGTGGTTAGGACTGGTTCGGTTCGTAATGTCTGGGTGATGTTATGTCTGGTTCGGTTCGTCATATTGGGGTTCTCGATCAGTGGTTAGGACTAGTTTTGGGGATCATAGGAAGTTATTGGTTTTGGTTGTTATGGTTGTTTTTCTTGCTCCACTTTGCGTGTTAGATAGGATTGATTCATTGAGCATGACTTTGGCTGCTTCGATAGCTCTCGCTGTTGTTTTAATTGTGGTTTGCTTTGCTGTTGCATTCATTAAGCTTATTGAAGGGAAGATAGAGGCTCCAAGGAGGAGCCTAGATTTTGGATCGAAAATGGCAATTTTGGATTTACTAGTAGTTATCCCTATTATAACTAATGCATATGTTTGCCATTTCAATGTTCAACCTATATACAATGAGCTCGAAGGTGATATTTTGACCAATTTTGATAGGAATCTGGGAATTTGTTTTAGCACTGCTTTGAATTATATTTGGTCTTCATTTGGTTCTGGTTTTCCCTGTTATTCACTTTTCTCTATGGCAAACTGTGGATAACTTGGTGTTTGAGGGATCAGCTCCTCTCACGGAGAGTAAAAAATGGTCTTTGGCATTAACAGTAATATTGTTAGTGCTTATATATATTTGATCTACTATGTTCCCAAATATATGGACAGCTTTCAAATTTACTGGAGCAACAACAGCTTACTGTCTTTTAATATGTATACAATGTAACTTACTGTCTTTTAATGGTATTGAGCTTGGTCCTATTTCTCCTGTTAATGTTATACCATATTGCTGGCTGTTTTTTTTAATCATTTTATTTGTTTATTCCCACCTGTTATTATGCAATATAATTAATATTATACCAATCATTAAATGTTTTTTTATTTTTAGAACTCATTTGATTGTTTTGTCGACTAGAAACAGACTTTTGTTCTTCAAATGCAATGAGTAGGGAAGTCTCTCGAAATTATTAGAGATCAATCCCAAGCATCTCTAAATAAACCCTCAAGAAAACATTTCCATTTCAATCAAGGTAACATTTTTTTCCTAACATTTATGTTTCTTTCAACATGTTTTTCCTTTTATGTTTTCAATGTTTAATTAACATTTAATTACATTCCTAAAGTTTTAATGTTTTTCCTAACATTTAATTAACATTTTAATTACATTCCTAAATTTTTAAGCTTATTTCATCCACTCTTTTTTGTGTTTTGTCTTGATTTGGCTTCCTTCGTTAAGTTTTCTGTAGAAGCTTACTTATCTTTTATTTTCAAGAAACAGATTTAGGTAATGGAAGATGTATGCCTGTGTGTTTGTGTCTCTATATATGTATGTATTTGGTACTAGATGAAAGCTTTATTCCAGTTTTGAAATATAGACCAAGTTTTGCATACATTGATCAATTTCTGGCTCTTTTCCTTTGAATACATGGTTCTCTTGATACTAAATACTCAGGTACTTTCTGCATATTCTGTGATTCTTATTAGATAAGTTATATATCAACAGTTATGTTAGTTTCCATCAAGGCCTCTGTAAATATAAATTTGGTATTCTGGTTAGGAGAAGTTAATGTTTATAAGTTTTGTGGAGTATGATTCTGCACATGCAAAGTTGGTTTGTTTCAATCTGTGCATTTTCATGTTTACATAATAATGGTGATCCATTTTGGTTATTTAGATGTTATTTTGGTCTGTTTTCATGCTTCTATCCAACTTATGTGTTTAGTGTGGACTTAGATTGATTTAAGAGTTTATTGCTGTCTTGTTGCTCACGTTTTATATAATAAAATTGTTATATTTTGGTTATTTAGATGTTCTTTTGGTCTGTTTTTCATGTTTCTATTCAACTTATGTGTTTAGTGTGGACTTAGATTGATTTAAGAGTTTATTGCTGTCTTGTTGCTTACGTTTTATATTGTTGAATTCCTCTATTCATTTTCTTTCAGTTATGTGAAGAAATTGGCTGTGCTTTGACTGCTTTCTTATCCATTTATTTATTATTTTTTATTGTTTGAATTGGAATTGTCCTGGGGTAGTTCTGCATTTATTTGCCTGGTACTGAATGTTAAAAACTGCATTTACTGTTCTGCGTCCTGGAAAGGGACCTTTTCAGTTTTGAGCTTACTGGGCTGTTGTTTGGTTTTTCAATCTCTGCAGTAAAACCAGGTTTATATGAATTTACAGTTTTATTGACATTATGTTCTATTTCACCATTCTTGAAATTATGTGAAGATTCTTTCTAATTTTCTCCTCGGCTGTCTCTAGAGTCTAGCCTAATATTGATTTTTCCTTTTCATGAATTTTGAATCAAATAAAAGAATTTTAGCATGCAAGAAAAAGACACTTTACTTGCTTGCGAGAGTAATTTTTCATGTTCTTTTGGGAACCTACACATTGGGTTGTTAACCTGTTCATGTCTAGTTCTGTGTCAATCATTTTATCCTCACTTGTTTCCTGTTGGATTCTTTTTAGTTTCATACCCTCCATACTACCAAAAAGGAAGTGCTCTGTGAGACAAAGTCAAAAGTTCTAAGATATTTTTTTCATTATATTGTTTTTGTTCACCAAACCTAGAACTTAATAAAATGATGGTTGTGAAATTTTATAAATAATGTTCCTGAAATGTTGGTAATAAACCAAAAAAGAAGAGAATTGCCTGCCATGCTGAAAATTCTTGATGAGAGTTAAGAGAACAAGAGGTGGCTGTTGTCCTTAAACGAAATTGTTAGTATTGAAGTTTTTTCTTATGCTTTCTGTCTTTAGAATATTGATATTATTTCCTATGATGCTCTGATTCATGTGTGAGTGGGAATGAGCATGCTAGTATTTGCTTGTACTTATTCTGAAACCTGTTTTCAGATGTAGGATAATTTATTCGATTTGGGCACTTTAGGAAAGTCAAGGTTTGAAGAAACAGCTGACTGGATTTGCTAATTGTGTTATGTGCCTTGTATTTACAATTTTTTGGCAGAGGTGGAAGTCATTTGTATGCTCATAAAAGATTTTGTATTTTTTGCAAAAATGGTTTGAAAAGATGTGCAGTTTTGCCAGATTTTGCTGAGGGGTACAGCTTCATTTACTACTTCCTGCTCCTCCTGCAAGTATTGGTTCAACTGAAGCTGCCATTTAATCTTCGAATTAAAATTTGGTACTGATATAGATAAAGTTTTATATTTTCTTAAACTGAAATATATTTGGTGCTACTCTTATAATCTTACATCTGTTCTACGTACTATCGAGCACCTGAAATAATATTTGGTGCAACTAAATACACCACAGCCATTGACATTTGTTCTAGGTACGTACAGGCCGTTTAGTTGCTAATTTTTTTCCTTATTTCTATGCATTTTCACTTTAAATTACTTAACAAATATTACTTTTTGGACTCCAGCCTCTGTTTGCTGGTGATAGTGGAGTAGACCAGGTACGTTTTATTAAGGTACGTTTTAAATATTTTAAAGATTCAAAGTATATAGGCTGGAAACCTGACCTTATAGTATTACTTATTTGAAGTATGAATAAGTATGAATTAATTTTATTATCATATATGTAGCTTGCTTGTCCATTATAATTACAACAATAGCTGACCTTCTCTCCAACCTTATTTTAAATATTTTAAAGATTCAAAGTATATAGGCTGGAAACCTAACGGGTTGCCTTATATCGAGCTGCAAGATATAATAGATCCTCCCTAGGTGTAACAACGCCACGTATGATGAATCTTAAAAAATTCAAATGTTTCAATTTAATATGTCCCATCTAATATACAAATATTTAATAAAATATTTTATATAGTTTTTAACTTAAATTTAAATTATTATTGAAATATTCTCGTCCGTTTTATCACAAATATTATTCTCCGTTTATTACAAATATTATCGTCCGTTTTACCATTTAAGTTAAACTTTTATTCAAACTAAATCATAGCTTTTAAGCTAAATACGGATGTCCACGCAGTGCTTTAATATGTACTTAAGAAAAGATGACTTGTAAAACATAAATTAAATTAAGTGTGGACTATTTTAACTGCACATGTGATTTGTCAAATAAAAACGAACGACATGTATATTATTTAATTAAAATAATTTTTATAAATATTATTTAATTAAATATTATTTAATCTCGCTACTTACCTGTAGATACTTGATATTTGATATGTATTATCCATGTGATTTTCCACATCGTGAAATAAAAAACTTACATAATACATAAATATATTTGATATCATAATTTACATAACTTATATAACATATATAACTTACATAACTTATACAACCTACATAACTTATATAACTTATATAACTTAGATAAATATATAACTTACATAACTTATATAACTTAGATAAATATATAATTTACATAAATATATATCATATCATAAATTACATAACTTACATAATACTTAAATATATATCATATCATACATAACTAGTTTACAAAATTTACTTAACTTACATAATACATAAATCTATATTCGAAAATCCTGCAACTTGCCTAAATTAGTTTATACCCATTAGAGACTTGATATTTAGTATAATGATATGATTTAAATCAATTGAGAACATTTAAGTAACTGTAATATGTTGTCAACTTTAGATTTCAAGAACTACAAAATGGATAGGAGTTGGATGAAATTGTCAAGGGTAAGCAATACCTATCAAAATGGAGTACAAACTTTTCTAAATTTTGCATTTCAAAATGCAAGCCAAGAGAATATGATTCTTTGCCCGTGTAAGAAGTGTGGCAACATCTATTGGCATTTTCGTGAAGTTGTCTACGAACATCTAATTGTTGATGGCTTTATTCGGGGGTATAAAAAATGGATTTTCCATGGAGAGTGTACATCTAGTGGAACTTCTTCAACGATTAATCCGACTTATCCTGATACTGATTACCATCAGTATGTTAGACAATATGACATGGAAGATATGTTGCGGGATGCATTTAATATGCGTAGTCATGGTGAGCAATCGTTTCCACCTGACTTTATTATATCTGAGGATTGTAATATTGGTGGAAATATTTTTTGCGAAACGGGAACAAGTACACCTAATGAGGAGCCAAATGAAGAAGCGGCTAAGTTCTACAATTTACTTAATAAAATGAATGAAGAACTTTACAAGGGATCAAAATATTCGAAATTGTCCTTCTGCATTCGTCTATTTCATTTAAAATGTTTGGGAGGGTGGACCGGAAACTCTTTTACAATGCTGCTAGAGTTTCTAAGAGAGATGTTTCCGTTTGCAAAAATTCCCCAGTCTTGTCAAGACATGAAGAGACTAATACAAGATTTGGGCCTTGGGTATGATAAAATTCATAGTTGCCCAAATGACTGCATGTTGTACTGGGGTGATAAAAAAAACCAACAATCTTGTCATGTTTGCGGTAAGTCTCGTTGGATGAATAGTAATACAGAAGATGTGAATACGGATGAAGGTGGGGCACAGTTAAGAAAGAAGCCAGTCAAGGTCTTGCGATATTTTCCCCTGATACCAAGACTTCAAAGGCTTTTCATGTCCTCAAAGACAGCCGAATCTATGACGTGGCATAATGATCAACGGACCGATGATGGATTATTAAGACATCCTGCGGATTCTTTAGCTTGGAAATCATTTGACATTAAATTTCCAAGCTTTGCAAGCGATCCTCGGAATGTGAGGCTTGGGCTAGCAACTAATGGCTTTAATCCATTTAAAATCATGAGTACTTCGTACAGTACTTGGCCTGTAGTGCTTGTTCCTTACAATTTGCCTCCATGGATTTGCATGAAGCAATCTTCATTTGTTTTATCAATGATTATCCTTGGAGAGAAAGGTCCAGGAAATGATATTGACATCTATTTGCAGCCACTTATTGAAGAGTTAAAACAATTATGGTTGGGTGTTGAGACATATGATGTATTGAGAAAGGAGAAATTTAATTTACGTGCAGCTTTATTGTGGACAATTAATGATTTCCCGGCTTATGCTAATTTATCGGGTTGGAGTACTAAAGGACGTTATGCCTGTCCTTGTCGTGCTGCGCAAACTTGTTCGAAGTGGTTGTATAATGGGAAGAAGTTCTCTTACATGGGCCATCGTCGATGGTTAGATGAAAATCATAAATTTAGATTTCAGAGGACTCTATTTGACGGTACTGAAGAGTACAGAGGAGCTCCTGAGCAGACCGTTGGATCTGAAATCTTGTTTATGTTAAAAGATATCAACTTTAGTTACGGGAAGATGAATCAACCACCTATCACGCAAACGAGGAGAAGATCGAGGGATGAATCTGATGATGAATCTAACGAAGAGGGTGATCCTAATGAGGCGGAGTTGTGGAAGAAAAGGAGTATTTTTTTTGAGTTGCCTTATTGGCAGCACAACATTTTACGCCACAATCTTGATGTCATGCATATTGAGAAGAATGTCTGCGAGAACATAATTGAGACAATTTTAAATGTCGATGGAAAATCAAAAGACAATCTTCAGAGCCGACTTGATTTAGTTGACATGAGAATCCGGCGTGATCTTCATCCTCAAGTACTTCCGAATGGGAAATATCGGTTGCCGCCTTCTATTTTTCAATGTCAAAGAAAGAGAAAGAAGTTTTCTGCATGGTGTTGAAGGATATAAAGGTCCCAGATGCGTATGCGTCAAATATATCTCGATGTGTGAGTTTCAAAGATAGAAGATTATATTCATTAAAATCACATGATTACCACATCTTGATGCAAGATTTACTCCCAATTGCTTTACGGTGCTGTATGTCAAAAAATGTAACGTCCTGTATAATTGAACTATCCAATATAATGAAAGCTATCTGTGGCAAAGTTTTGAATGTCGAAGAACTTGAGAAAGTACAAGATCGAGCGGCTCTGACTTTATGCAATTTAGAGAAGATCTTTCCACCTTCTTTCTTCACTATTATGGTGCACTTGGTAATCTATCTCCCTCACGAAGCAATCCTTGGTGGACCAGTTTTTTATCGATGGATGTATCCTATAGAAAGGTGCTAATTTATTTCTCAAGTATTCATTCATTCACCTCTATACATTTAGTTACAGCTTTTGATAAATATTGTATATCGTGTTTAGGTTCCTAAGCAAATTGAAGTCATATTGTCGTAATAAGCGTTATCCAGAAGGATCAATTGCTGAAGGCTACTTGGCAGAAGAGTGCATGACCTTCTGTTCTAGATATTTAGAAGATGCTGAAACACGATTGAATAGACCAAGTAGAAATGCTGGGCTCAATGATAATGACTTGGCCGAAACTTATTTATTTCAAAGTTATGGAGAACCAATCGGCAAAGTTGAAATTGTAGAATTAGATGATATATCGTGGATACAGGCACATCGATATGTACTTTTTAACCACGATTCAATTGAACCGTTGCGCAAGTAAGTTATAAAATTGTCTTACATATTCGTCGTTTTGATTTGTTTATCTTCTAACCAATTAAACTTGTTTTTAATATAGTGAGTACAAACAAATTTTGAGATCTCGTGCACGCTCTCGAAGATTACAACATCGAGAGATTAATAAGTTATTCATAGAATCTTTTCATGAATGGTTAAGTCAAACGGTATGTAACTAAAGTTAATAAGTTACATATAATCGCGAAATTTAGTTAATCAAATAAGAATGTTTTTACATAATACATTTTAATTATTTAATTACTTTCGATTCAATAGGTTTGGAGTGGGAAGGACGTCAATGACGAAGTTAAATGGCTTTCCCAAGGTCCGAACAGAGTAATAAAAGATATAGTGCCTTCCTCATCAATGGATACAGATTTCATACAAAGTATCGCGAGAGAATGAGGAGAACTCAAATTGTGGAGTTGTTGTTAATTCTTCAATTACAAGTTATGCTAGTGCTAGGGATAGTAATCCGGTTGAGGTTAATGTGGAGTATTACGGACTTCTTACCGACATTATTGAGTTGGATTACTATGGCAGATGGAAAGTTATCTTATTTCGGTGTGATTGGGCAAATGTTAATACTGCTCGAGGAATTAAAAAGATCAATTTGGGTTTACAATGGTGAATTTCTCTCGCTTCATTCACACTGGACAACAATTGATGGACGAGCCATATGTATTTTCCTCTCAAGTGAAACAAGTTTTTTATTCGAAAGATCCAACTGATGAGGGTTGGTATGTTGTACTCCGGAACACCCCTAGAGACTTGTTTGACATGGGTAATGGAAGTAGAGATGACATCGTCGAAAGATCAGAAACATTACCTTTCCAGAACAAAACTTAGATGAAAATATCCCTAGTACTAATACACAACATCAATGGGTTCGACATGATGTGGATGAAGATATTTACGAATAATGATGTAGTAAGATTTTACAATTTTTTAATTATATGTAATATTATAATTTTAATCTTTGTCATGTTATATAATTTAACTATTTTATATGTACTACTATTGTTGTAATTTGTTACTAAAACTTTAATTATTTTATGTGTATTGCAGGAAAAATGCGTAGAAGAAGAGTACGAGATTTAAGTATTGTCCAGAATACTCCAAATTCGGAAGAAAGAAATAGTGAACAGCAGACAGTTGTTGGATCTTCGAATGTGCCGGAGACACTTGATGAGCCTGAAGAATTTCAAAGTAATATTATGTTCATTTTACATGTGTTGACTTTTATTATTGAATTATTTGTCAATTTTACTACAATAATAGTATATCATTTTTCAGCTGAAAGTGGTGGGACGCGCAGAGTTCGAGGACGTACGCTACTTAGAGATTTATACGACTTAGATCCTGTTGAGCGTGTTAAAGTAAGTAGAAATACTCATGGTCAGCCTATTGGATCTGAAGCTCGACTTTTAGCAGGCTATTTGGGCATTTTAGCACGAAATGCAAATATGTTGCCCATCAACTACGAATCATGGCATCACATGCCTGATAGCAACAAAAATCAGGCTCTCGCTAATATTAAGGTAACAAAATGTGAATGCAATTTATAATACTTTGGTTTAAGTTTCATTTATATTTATATTCTAAACTTATGTTTTTTAGGAGAGATTTGCTTTAGAAGTCTCCGATGATTATATCAAGAAGGCATTAGGTAAAAGATGGAGAGACAATAAAAGCACTTTAAAGAAACAATTTTAAGAAGACATAAGCCTCGAGGAAAAACTGAGAAATGTTCCGCCAGGAATGCTGAGGTATCAATGGGAAGATGCGGTTAGATTTTGGAATTCAAAGAAAGGTGAGGTATTGCGTATTTCCAAACTCTTATATAGTGTTTACTATATACGTAATAATAATTTTATTATGTAGGACCGTGAACGAGTTGGAACAAGCAGCAGGCAAAAACAAAATTCACGCACACGGCAGGGTCGAGAAGTTTTGCTTCTGTAGCTGAGGCCGAGGTATTATGAATTTATTAATTCTTTCAAATATTAATAACTTCTATTATTAAATAATATTCTTACTACTATATTGTAGGAAGTCAAATCCGGACAAAAAGTTGGACCCTTCAGCTTTTTGAGATTACGCATAAGAAGAAGATGGATTCATATGACATCCGAAGCTGGAGAAATTAGGTATATTCACTTAATATTTGATTTTCTAATATTTATAATCTTTTTAATTGTTTAATTCATTCTCATTAGTAGTTTTAAATGTTAAGTTATGTTGCTTTTTTTTATATATTTTCTAATCTTTATATTTTAGGAAAAAGAAAACGGAATAATTAGATTGCTTCGAATATC